>NW_027473085.1:0-74830 GCF_030347505.1 Rhynchophorus ferrugineus
AAAATGGTCTTATCTATTGGCGATTTCGTTCCAATTCACATTTCAAGTAATATTTGGCATGCTAATTACATTGCCGGTTGCCAAATTGCATTATCTCTTATAGTTTCCGAGATATGGACTATCGATAATTTACACCTTAGGCTCTGCTTCTAACTTGGGCCCAAATTGTAAAATGGTCTTATCTATTGGCGATTTCGTTCCAATTCACACTCCTAGTAATATTCGGCATGCTAATTACATTGCCGGTTGCGAAATTGCATTATCTCTTATAGTTTCCGAGATATGGACTATCGATAATTTACACCTTAGGCTCTGCTTCTAACTTGGGGCCCAAATTGTAAAATGGTCTTATCTATTAGCGATTTCGTTCCAATTCACATTCCAAGTAATATTCGGCATGCTAATTACATTGCCGGTTGCCAAATTGCATTATATCTCTTATAGTTTCCGAGATATGGACTATCGATAATTTACACCATAGGCTCTGCTTATAACTTGGCCCAAATTGTAAAATGGTCTTATCTATTGGCGATTTCGTTCCAATTCACATTCCAAGTAATATTCGGCATGCTAATTACATTGCCGGTTGCCAAATTGCATTATCTCTTATAGTTTCCGAGATATGGACTATCGATAATTTACACCTTAGGCTCTGCTTCTAACTTGGGCCCAAATTGTAAAATGGTCTCTTACCTATTGGCGATTTCGTTCCAATTCACATTCCAAGTAATATTCGGCATGCTAATTACATTGCCGGTTGCCAAATTGCATTATCTCTTATAGTTTCCGAGATATGGACTATCGATAATTTTACACCTTAGGCTCTGCTTCTAACTTGGGCCCAAATTGTAAAATGGTCTTATCTATTGGCGATTTCGTCCCAATTCACATTCCAAGTGATATTCGGCATGCTAATTACATTGGCCGGTTGCGAAATTGCATTATCTCTTATAGTTTCCGAGATATGGACTATCAATAATTTACACCTTAGGCTCTGCTTCTAAACTTGGGCCCAAATTGTAAAATGGTCTTATCTATTGGCGATTTCGTTCCAATTCACATTCCAAGTAATATTCGGCATGCTAATTACATTGCCGGTTGCCAAATTGCATTATCTCTTATAGTTTCCGAGATATGGACTATCGATAATTTACACCTTAGGCTCTGCTTCTAACTTGGGCCCAAATTGTAAAATGGTCTTATCTATTGGCGATTTCGTTCCAATTCACATTCCAAGTAATATTCGGCATGCTAATTACATTGCCGGTTGCCAAATTGCATTATCTCTTATAGTTTCCGAGATATGGACTATCTCGATAATTTACACCTTAGGCTCTGCTTCTAACTTGGGCCCCAAATTGTAAAATGGTCTTATCTATTGCGATTTCGTTTCCAATTCACATTCCAAGTAATATTCGGCATGCTTAATTACATTGCCGGTTGCCAAATTGAATTATCTCTTATAGTTTCCGAGATATGGACTATCGATAATTTACACCTTAGGCTCTGCTTCTAACTTGGGCCCAAATTGTAAAATGGTCTTATCTATTGGCGATTTCGTTCCAATTCACATTCCAAGTAATATTCGGCATGCTAATTACATTGCCGGTTGCCAAATTGCATTATCTCTTATAGTTTCCGAGATATGGACTATCGATAATTTACACCTTAGGCTCTGCTTCTAACTTGGGCCCAAATTGTAAAATGGTCTTATCTATTGGCGATTTCGTCCCAATTCACATTCCAAGTTATATTCGGCATGCTAATTACATTGCCGGTTGCGAAATTGCATTATCTCTTATAGTTTCCGAGATATGGACTATCAATAATTTTACACCCTTAGGCTCTGCTTCTAACTTGGGCCCAAATTGTAAAAATGGTTTTATCTATTGGCGATTTCGTTCCAATTCACATTCCAAGTAATATTCGGCATGCTAATTACATTGCCTGGTTGCATTATCTCTTATAGTTTCCGAGATTATGGACTATCGATAATTTACCACCTTAGGCTCTGCTTCTAACTTGGGCCCAAATTGTAAAATGGTCTTCTCTATTGGCGATTTCGTCCCCAATTCACATTCCAAGTAATATTCGGCATGCTAATTACATTGCCGGTTGCGAAATTGCATTATCTCTTATAGTTTCCGAGATATGGACTATCGATAATTTACACCTTAGGCTCTGCTTCTAACTTGGACCCAAATTGTAAAAATCGTCTTATCTATTGGCGATTTCGTTCCAATTCACATTCCAAGTAATATTCGGCATGCTAATTACATTGCCGGTTGCCAAATTGCATTATCTCTTATAGTTTCCGAGATATGGACTATCGATAATTTTACACCTTAGGCTCTGCTTCTAACTTGGGCCCAAATTGTAAAATGGTCTTATCTATTGGCGATTTCGTTCCAATTCACATTCCAAGTAATTTCGGCATGCTAATTACATTGCCGGTTGTCAAATTGCATTATCTCTTATAGTTTCCGAGATATTGGACTATCGATAATTTACACCATAGGCTCTGCTTCTAACTTGGGCCCAAATTGTAAAATGGTCTTATCTATTGGCGATTTCGTCCCAATTCACCAATTACATTGCCGGTTGCGAAATTGCATTATCTCTTATAGTTTCCGAGATATGGACTATCGATAATTTACACCTTAGGCTCTGCTTCTAACTTGGGCCCAAATTGTAAAATGGTCTTATCTATTGGCGATTTCGTCCCAATTCACATTCCAAGTGATATTCGGCATGCTAATTACATTGCCGGTTGCGAAATTGCATTATCTCTT
Source organism: Rhynchophorus ferrugineus (assembly GCF_030347505.1). Classification (NCBI taxonomy): domain Eukaryota; kingdom Metazoa; phylum Arthropoda; class Insecta; order Coleoptera; family Curculionidae; genus Rhynchophorus; species Rhynchophorus ferrugineus. Next base: position 2,793 of record NW_027473085.1, read on the forward strand.
ATAGTTTCCGAGATATGGACTATCAATAATTTACACCTTAGGCTCTGCTTCTAACTTGGGCCCAAATTGTAAAATGGTCTTATCTATTGGCGATTTCGTTCCAATTCACATTCCAAGTAATATTCGGCATGCTAATTACATTGCCGGTTGCCAAATTGCATTATCTCTTATAGTTTCCGAGATATGGACTATCGATAATTTACACCTTAGGCTCTGCTTCTAACTTGGGCCCAAATTGTAAAATGGTCTTATCTATTGGCGATTTCGTTCCAATTCACATTCCAAGTAATATTCGGCATGCTAATTACATTGCCGGTTGCCAAATTGCATTATCTCTTATAGTTCCCGAGATATGGACTATCGATAATTTACACCTTAGGCTCTGCTTCTAACTTGGGCCCAAATTGTAAAATGGTCTTATCTATAGGCGATTTCGTTCCAATTCACATTCCAAGTAATATTCGGCATGCTAATTACATTGCCGGTTGCCAAATTGCATTATCTCTTATAGTTTCCGAGATATGGACTATCGATAATTTACACCTTAGGCTCTGCTTCTAACTTGGGCCCAAATTGTAAAAATGGTCTTATCTATTGGCGATTTCGTTCCAATTCACATTTCAAGTAATATTTGGCATGCTAATTACATTGCCGGTTGCCAATTGCATTATCTCTTATAGTTTCCGAGATATGGACTATCGATAATTTACACCTTAGGACTCTGCTTCTAACTTGGGCCCAAATTGTAAAATGGTCTATATCTATTGGCGATTTCGTTCCAATTCACACTCCAAGTAATATTCGGCATGCTAATTACATTGCCGGTTGCGAAATTGCATTATCTCTTATAGTTTCCCGAGATATGGACTATCGATAATTTACACCTTAGGCTCTGCTTCTAACTTGGCCCAAATTGTAAAATGGTCTTATCTATTAGCGATTTCGTTCCAATTCACATTCCAAGTAATATTCGGCATGCTAATTACATTGCCGGTTGCCAAATTGCATTATCTCTTATAGTTTCCGAGATATGGACTATCGATAATTTACACCATAGGCTCTGCTTATAACTTGGGCCCAAATTGTAAAATGGTCTTATCTATTGGCGATTTCGTTCCAATTCACATTCCAAGTAATATTCGGCATGCTAATTACATTGCCGGTTGCCAAATTGCATTATCTCTTATAGTTTCCGAGATATGGACTATCGATAATTTACACCTTAGGCTCTGCTTCTAACTTGGGCCCAAATTGTAAAATGGTCTTACCTATTGGCGATTTCGTTCCAATTCACATTCCAAGTAATATTCGGCATGCTAATTACATTGCCGGTTGCCAATTTGCATTATCTCTTATAGTTTCCGAGATATGGACTATCGATAATTTACACCTTAGGCTCTGCTTCTAACTTGGGCCCAAATTGTAAAATGGTCTTATCTATTGGCGATTTCGTTCCAATTCACATTCCAAGTAATATTCGGCATGCTAATTACATTGCCGGTTGCCAAATTGCATTATCTCTTATAGTTTCCGAGATATGGACTATCGATAATTTACACCTTAGGCTCTGCTTCTAACTTGGGCCCAAATTGTAAAATGGTCTTATCTATTGGCGATTTCGTCCCAATTCACATTCCAAGTAATATTCGGCATGCTAATTACATTGCCGGTTGTCAAATTGCATTATCTCTTATAGTTTCCGAGATATGGACTATCGATAATTTACACCATAGGGCTCTGCTTCTAACTTGGGCCCAAATTGTAAAATGTTCTTATCTATTGGCGATTTCGTCCCAATTCACTAATTACATTGCCGGTTGCCAAATTGCATTATCTCTTATAGTTTCAGAGATATGGACTATCGATAATTTACACCTTAGGCTCTGCTTCTAACTTGGGCCCAAATTGTAAAATGGTCTTATCTATTGGCGATTTCGTTCCAATTCACATTCCAAGTAATATTCGGCATGCTAATTACATTGCCGGTTGTCAAATTGCATTATCTCTTATAGTTTCCGAGATATGGACTATCGATAATTTACACCATAGGCTCTGCTTCTAACTTGGGCCCAAATTGTAAAATGGTCTTATCTATTGGCGATTTCGTCCCAATTCACCAATTACATTGCCGGTTGCGAATTGCATTATCTCTTATAGTTTCCGAGATATGGACTATCGATAATTTTACACCTTAGGCTCTGCTTCTAACTTGGGCCCAAATTGTAAAATGGTCTTATCTATTGGCGATTTCGTCCCAATTCACATTCCAAGTGATATTCGGCATGCTAATTACATTGCCGGTTGCGAAATTGCATTATCTCTTATAGTTTCCGAGATATGGACTATCAATAATTTACACCTTAGGCTCTGCTTCTAACTTGGGCCCAAATTGTAAAATGGTCTTATCTATTGGCGATTTCGTTCCAATTCACATTCCAAGTAATATTCGGCATGCTAATTACATTGCCGGTTGCCAAATTGCATTATCTCTTATAGTTTCCGAGATATGGACTATCGATAATTTACACCTTAGGCTCTGCTTCTAACTTGGGCCCAAATTGTAAAATGGTCTTATCTATTGGCGATTTCGTTCCAAAGCACTTTTCCAAGTAATATTCGGCATGCTAATTACATTGCCGGTTGCCAAATTGCATTATCTCTTATAGTTTCCGAGATATGGACTATCGATAATTTACACCTTAGGCTCTGCTTCTAACTTGGGCCCAAATTGTAAAATGGTCTTATCTATTGGCGATTTCGTTCCAATTCACATTCCAAGTAATATTCGGCATGCTAATTACATTGCCGGTTGCCAAATTGCATTATCTCTTATAGTTTCCGAGATATGGACTATCGATAATTTACACCTTAGGCTCTGCTTCTAACTTGGGCCCAAATTGTAAAATGGTCTTATCTATTGGCGATTTCGTTCCAATTCACATTCCAAGTAATATTCGGCATGCTAATTACATTGCCGGTTGCCAAATTGCATTATCTCTTATAGTTTCCGAGATATGGACTATCGATAATTTACACCTTAGGCTCTGCTTCTAACTTGGGCCCAAATTGTAAAATGGTCTTATCTATTGGCGATTTCGTTCCAATTCACATTCCAAGTAATATTCGGCATGCTAATTACATTGCCGGTTGCCAAATTGCATTATCTCTTATAGTTTCCGAGATATGGACTATCGATAATTTACACCTTAGGCTCTGCTTCTAACTTGGGCCCAAATTGTAAAATGGTCTTATCTATTGGCGATTTCGTTCCAATTCACATTCCAAGTAATATTCGGCATGCTAATTACATTGCCGGTTGCCAAATTGAATTATCTCTTATAGTTTCCGAGATATGGACTATCGATAATTTACACCTTAGGCTCTGCTTCTAACTTGGGCCCAAATTGTAAAATGGTCTTATCTATTGGCGATTTCGTTCCAATTCACATTCCAAGTAATATTCGGCATGCTAATTACATTGCCGGTTGCCAAATTGCATTATCTCTTATAGTTTCCGAGATATGGACTATCGATAATTTACACCTTAGGCTCTGCTTCTAACTTGGGCCCAAATTGTAAAATGGTCTTATCTATTGGCGATTTCGTCCCAATTCACATTCCAAGTTATATTCGGCATGCTAATTACATTGCCGGTTGCGAAATTGCATTATCTCTTATAGTTTCCGAGATATGGACTATCAATAATTTACACCTTAGGGCTCTGCTTCTAACTTGGGCCCAAATTGTAAAATGGTTTTTATCTATTAGGCGATTTCGTTCCAATTCACATTCCAAGTAATATTCGGCATGCTAATTACATTGCCGGTTGCCAAATTGCATTATCTCTTATAGTTTCCGAGATATGGACTATCGATAATTTACACCTTAGACTCTGCTTCTAACTTGGGCCCAAATTGTAAAATGGTCTTATCTATTGGCGATTTCGTTCCAATTCACATTCCAAGTAATATTCGGCATGCTAATTACATTGCCGGTTGCCAAATTGCATTATCTCTTATAGTTTCCGAGATATGGACTATCGATAATTTACACCTTAGGCTCTGCTTCTAACTTGGGCCCAAATTGTAAAATGGTCTTATCTATTGGCGATTTCGTTCTAATTCACATTCCAAGTAATATTCGGCATGCTAATTACATTGCCGGTTGCCAAATTGCATTATCTCTTATAGTTTCCGAGATATGGACTATCGATAATTTACACCTTAGGCTCTGCTTCTAACTTGGGCCCAAATTGTAAAATGGTCTTATCTATTGGCGATTTCGTTCCAATTCACATTCCAAGTAATATTCGGCATGCTAATTACATTGCCGGTTGCCAAATTGCATTATCTCTTATAGTTTCCGAGATATGGACTATCGATAATTTACACCTTAGGCTCTGCTTCTAACTTGGGCCCAAATTGTAAAATGGTCTTCTCTATTGGCGATTTCGTCCCAATTCACATTCCAAGTAATATTCGGCATGCTAATTACATTGCCGGTTGCGAAATTGCATTATCTCTTATAGTTTCCGAGATATGGACTATCGATAATTTACACCTTAGGCTCTGCTTCTAACTTGGACCCAAATTGTAAAATCGTCTTATCTATTGGCGATTTCGTTCCAATTCACATTCCAAGTAATATTCGGCATGCTAATTACATTGCCGGTTGCCAAATTGCATTATCTCTTATAGTTTCCGAGATATGGACTATCGATAATTTACACCTTAGGCTCTGCTTCTAATTTGGGCCCAAATTGTAAAATGGTCTTATCTATTGGCGATTTCGTTCCAATTCACATTCCAAGTAATATTCGGCATGCTAATTACATTGCCGGTTGTCAAATTGCATTATCTCTTATAGTTTCCGAGATATGGACTATCGATAATTTACACCATAGGCTCTGCTTCTAACTTGGGCCCAAATTGTAAAATGGTCTTATCTATTGGCGATTTCGTCCCCAATTCACCAATTACATTGCCGGTTGCGAAATTGCATTATCTCTTATAGTTTCCGAGATATGGACTATCGATAATTTACACCTTAGGCTCTGCTTCTAACTTGGGCCCAAATTGTAAAATGGTCTTATCTATTGGCGATTTCGTCCCAATTCACATTCCAAGTGATATTCGGCATGCTAATTACATTGCCGGTTGCGAAATTGCATTATCTCTTATAGTTTCCGAGATATGGACTATCAATAATTTACACCTTAGGCTCTGCTTCTAACTTGGGCCCAAATTGTAAAATGGTCTTATCTATTGGCGATTTCGTTACAATTCACATTCCAAGTAATATTCGGCATGCTAATTACATTGCCGGTTGCCAAATTGCATTATCTCTTATAGTTTCCGAGATATGGACTATCGATAATTTACACCTTAGGCTCTGCTTCTAACTTGGGCCCAAATTGTAAAATGGTCTTATCTATTGGCGATTTCGTTCCAATTCACATTCCAAGTAATATTCGGCATGCTAATTACATTGCCGGTTGCCAAATTGCATTATCTCTTATAGTTCCCGAGATATGGACTATCGATAATTTACACCTTAGGCTCTGCTTCTAACTTGGGCCCAAATTGTAAAATGGTCTTATCTATTGGCGATTTCGTTCCAATTCACATTCCAAGTAATATTCGGCATGCTAATTACATTGCCGGTTGCCAAATTGCATTATCTCTTATAGTTTCCGAGATATGGACTATCGATAATTTACACCTTAGGCTCTGCTTCTAACTTGGGCCCAAATTGTAAAATGGTCTTATCTATTGGCGATTTCGTTCCAATTCACATTTCAAGTAATATTTGGCATGCTAATTACATTGCCGGTTGCCAAATTGCATTATCTCTTATAGTTTCCGAGATATGGACTATCGATAATTTACACCTTAGGCTCTGCTTCTAACTTGGGCCCAAATTGTAAAATGGTCTTATCTATTGGCGATTTCGTTCCAATTCACACTCCAAGTAATATTCGGCATGCTAATTACATTGCCGGTTGCGAAATTGCATTATCTCTTATAGTTTCCGAGATATGGACTATCGATAATTTACACCTTAGGCTCTGCTTCTAACTTGGGCCCAAATTGTAAAATGGTCTTATCTATTAGCGATTTCGTTCCAATTCACATTCCAAGTAATATTCGGCATGCTAATTACATTGCCGGTTGCCAAATTGCATTATCTCTTATAGTTTCCGAGATATGGACTATCGATAATTTACACCATAGGCTCTGCTTATAACTTGGGCCCAAATTGTAAAATGGTCTTATCTATTGGCGATTTCGTTCCAATTCACATTCCAAGTAATATTCGGCATGCTAATTACATTGCCGGTTGCCAAATTGCCTTATCTCTTATAGTTTCCGAGATATGGACTATCGATAATTTACACCTTAGGCTCTGCTTCTAACTTGGGCCCAAATTGTAAAATGGTCTTACCTATTGGCGATTTCGTTCCAATTCACATTCCAAGTAATATTCGGCATGCTAATTACATTGCCGGTTGCCAATTTGCATTATCTCTTATAGTTTCCGAGATATGGACTATCGATAATTTACACCTTAGGCTCTGCTTCTAACTTGGGCCCAAATTGTAAAATGGTCTTATCTATTGGCGATTTCGTTCCAATTCACATTCCAAGTAATATTCGGCATGCTAATTACATTGCCGGTTGCCAAATTGCATTATCTCTTATAGTTTCCGAGATATGGACTATCGATAATTTACACCTTAGGCTCTGCTTCTAACTTGGGCCCAAATTGTAAAATGGTCTTATCTATTGGCGATTTCGTCCCAATTCACATTCCAAGTAATATTCGGCATGCTAATTACATTGCCGGTTGTCAAATTGCATTATCTCTTATAGTTTCCGAGATATGGACTATCGATAATTTACACCATAGGCTCTGCTTCTAACTTGGGCCCAAATTGTAAAATGGTCTTATCTATTTGCGATTTCGTCCCAATTCACCAATTACATTGCCGGTTGCCAAATTGCATTATCTCTTATAGTTTCCGAGATATGGACTATCGATAATTTACACCTTAGGCTCTGCTTCTAACTTGGGCCCAAATTGTAAAATGGTCTTATCTATTGGCGATTTCGTTCCAATTCACATTCCAAGTAATATTCGGCATGCTAATTACATTGCCGGTTGTCAAATTGCATTATCTCTTATAGTTTCCGAGATATGGACTATCGATAATTTACACCATAGGCTCTGCTTCTAACTTGGGCCCAAATTGTAAAATGGTCTTATCTATTGGCGATTTCGTTCCAATTCACCAATTACATTGCCGGTTGCGAAATTGCATTATCTCTTATAGTTTCCGAGATATGGACTATCAATAATTTACACCTTAGGCTCTGCTTCTAACTTGGGCCCAAATTGTAAAATGGTCTTATCTATTGGCGATTTCGTCCCAATTCACATTCCAAGTGATATTCGGCATGCTAATTACATTGCCGGTTGCGAAATTGCATTATCTCTTATAGTTTCCGAGATATGGACTATCAATAATTTACACCTTAGGCTCTGCTTCTAACTTGGGCCCAAATTGTAAAATGGTCTTATCTATTGGCGATTTCGTTCCAATTCACATTCCAAGTAATATTCGGCATGCTAATTACATTGCCGGTTGCCAAATTGCATTATCTCTTATAGTTTCCGAGATATGGACTATCGATAATTTACACCTTAGGCTCTGCTTCTAACTTGGGCCCAAATTGTAAAATGGTCTTATCTATTGGCGATTTCGTTCCAAAGCATATTCCAAGTAATATTCGGCATGCTAATTACATTGCCGGTTGCCAAATTGCATTATCTCTTATAGTTTCCGAGATATGGACTATCGATAATTTACACCTTAGGCTCTGCTTCTAACTTGGGCCCAAATTGTAAAATGGTCTTATCTATTGGCGATTTCGTTCCAATTCACATTCCAAGTAATATTCGGCATGCTAATTACATTGCCGGTTGCCAAATTGCATTATCTCTTATAGTTTCCGAGATATGGACTATCGATAATTTACACCTTAGGCTCTGCTTCTAACTTGGGCCCAAATTGTAAAATGGTCTTATCTATTGGCGATTTCGTTCCAATTCACATTCCAAGTAATATTCGGCATGCTAATTACATTGCCGGTTGCCAAATTGCATTATCTCTTATAGTTTCCGAGATATGGACTATCGATAATTTACACCTTAGGCTCTGCTTCTAACTTGGGCCCAAATTGTAAAATGGTCTTATCTATTGGCGATTTCGTTCCAATTCACATTCCAAGTAATATTCGGCATGCTAATTACATTGCCGGTTGCCAAATTGAATTATCTCTTATAGTTTCCGAGATATGGACTATCGATAATTTACACCTTAGGCTCTGCTTCTAACTTGGGCCCAAATTGTAAAATGGTCTTATCTATTGGCGATTTCGTTCCAATTCACATTCCAAGTAATATTCGGCATGCTAATTACATTGCCGGTTGCCAAATTGCATTATCTCTTATAGTTTCCGAGATATGGACTATCGATAATTTACACCTTAGGCTCTGCTTCTAACTTGGGCCCAAATTGTAAAATGGTCTTATCTATTGGCGATTTCGTCCCAATTCACATTCCAAGTGATATTCGGCATGCTAATTACATTGCCGGTTGCGAAATTGCATTATCTCTTATAGTTTCCGAGATATGGACTATCAATAATTTACACCTTAGGCTCTGCTTCTAACTTGGGCCCAAATTGTAAAATGGTTTTATCTATTGGCGATTTCGTTCCAATTCACATTCCAAGTAATATTCGGCATGCTAATTACATTGCCGGTTGCCAAATTGCATTATCTCTTATAGTTTCCGAGATATGGACTATCGATAATTTACACCTTAGACTCTGCTTCTAACTTGGGCCCAAATTGTAAAATGGTCTTATCTATTGGCGATTTCGTTCCAATTCACATTCCAAGTAATATTCGGCATGCTAATTACATTGCCGGTTGCCAAATTGCATTATCTCTTATAGTTTCCGAGATATGGACTATCGATAATTTACACCTTAGGCTCTGCTTCTAACTTGGGCCCAAATTGTAAAATGGTCTTATCTATTGGCGATTTCGTTCTAATTCACATTCCAAGTAATATTCGGCATGCTAATTACATTGCCGGTTGCCAAATTGCATTATCTCTTATAGTTTCCGAGATATGGACTATCGATAATTTACACCTTAGGCTCTGCTTCTAACTTGGGCCCAAATTGTAAAATGGTCTTATCTATTGGCGATTTCGTTCCAATTCACATTCCAAGTAATATTCGGCATGCTAATTACATTGCCGGTTGCCAAATTGCATTATCTCTTATAGTTTCCGAGATATGGACTATCGATAATTTACACCTTAGGCTCTGCTTCTAACTTGGGCCCAAATTGTAAAATGGTCTTCTCTATTGGCGATTTCGTCCCAATTCACATTCCAAGTAATATTCGGCATGCTAATTACATTGCCGTTTGCGAAATTGCATTATCTCTTATAGTTTCAGAGATATGGACTATCGATAATTTACACCTTAGGCTCTGCTTCTAACTTGGGCCCAAATTGTAAAATGGTCTTATCTATTGACGATTTCGTTCCAATTCACATTCCAAGTAATATTCGGCATGCTAATTACATTGCCGGTTGCCAAATTGCATTATCTCTTATAGTTTCCGAGATATGGACTATCGATAATTTACACCTTAGGCTCTGCTTCTAACTTGGGCCCAAATTGTAAAATGGTCTTATCTATTGGCGATTTCGTTCCAATTCACATTCCAAGTAATATTCGGCATGCTAATTACATTGCCGGTTGCCAAATTGCATTAACTCTTATAGTTTCCGAGATATGGACTATCGATAATTTACACCTTAGGCTCTGCTTCTAACTTGGGCCCAAATTGTAAAATGGTCTTATCTATTGGCGATTTCGTTCCAATTCACATTCCAAGTAATATTCGGCATGCTAATTACATTGCCGGTTGCCAAATTGCATTATCTCTTATAGTTTCCGAGATATGGACTATCGATAATTTACACCATAGGCTCTGCTTCTAACTTGGGCCCAAATTGTAAAATGGTCTTCTCTATTTGCGATTTCGTTCCAATTCACATTCCAAGTAATATTTGGCATGCTAATTACATTGCCGGTTGCCAAATTGCATTATCTCTTATAGTTTCCGAGATATGGACTATCGATAATTTACACCTTAGGCTCTGCTTCTAACTTGGGCCCAAATTGTAAAATGGTCTTATCTATTGGCGATTTCGTTCCAATTCACATTCCAAGTAATATTCGGCATGCTAATTACATTGCCGGTTGCCAAATTGCATTATCTCTTATAGTTTCCGAGATATGGACTATCGATAATTTACACCTTAGGCTCTGCTTCTAACTTGGGCCCAAATTGTAAAATGGTCTTATCTATTGGCGATTTCGTTCCAATTCACATTCCAAGTAATATTCGGCATGCTAATTACATTGCCGGTTGCCAAATTGCATTATCTCTTATAGTTTCCGAGATATGGACTATCGATAATTTACACCTTAGGCTCTGCTTCTAACTTGGGCCCAAATTGTAAAATGGTCTTATCTATTGGCGATTTCGTTCCAATTCACATTCCAAGTAATATTCGGCATGCTAATTACATTGCCGGTTGCCAAATTGCATTATCTCTTATAGTTTCCGAGATATGGACTATCGATAATTTACACCTTAGGCTCTGCTTCTAACTTGGGCCCAAATTGTAAAATGGTCTTACCTATTGGCGATTTCGTTCCAATTCACATTCCAAGTAATATTCGGCATGCTAATTACATTGCCGGTTGCCAAATTGCATTATCTCTTATAGTTTCCGAGATATGGACTATCGATAATTTACACCTTAGGCTCTGCTTCTAACTTGGGCCCAAATTGTAAAATGGTCTTATCTATTGGCGATTTCGTTCCAATTCACATTCCAAGTAATATTCGGCATGCTAATTACATTGCCGGTTGCCAAATTGCATTATCTCTTATAGTTTCCGAGATATGGACTATCGATAATTTACACCTTAGGCTCTGCTTCCAACTTGGGCCCAAATTGTAAAATGGTCTTATCTATTGGCGATTTCGTCCCAATTCACATTCCAAGTGATATTCGGCATGCTAATTACATTGTCGGTTGCGAAAATGCATTATCTCTTATAGTTTCCGAGATATGGACTATCGATAATTTACACCTTAGGCTCTGCTTCTAACTTGGGCCCAAATTGTAAAATGATCTTATCTATTGGCGATTTCGTTCCAATTCACATTCCAAGTAATATTCGGCATGCTAATTACATTGCCGGTTGCCAAATTGCATTATCTCTTATAGTTTCCGAGATATGGACTATCGATAATTTACACCTTAGGCTCTGCTTCTAACTTGGGCCCAAATTGTAAAATGGACTTATCTATTGGCGATTTAGTTGCAATTCACATTCCAAGTAATATTCGGCATGCTAATTACATTGCCGGTTGCCAAATTGCATTATCTCTTATAGTTTCCGAGATATGGACTATCGATAATTTACACCTTAGGCTCTGCTTCTAACTTGGGCCCAAATTGTAAAATGTTCTTATCTATTGGCGATTTCGTTCCAATTCACATTCCAAGTAATATTCGGCATGCTAATTGCATTGCCGGTTGCCAAATTGCATTATCTCTTATAGTTTCCGAGATATGGACTATCGATAATTTACACCTTAGGCTCTGCTTCTAACTTGGGCCCAAATTGTAAAATGGTCTTATCTATTGGCGATTTCGTTCCAATTCACATTCCAAGTAATATTCGGCATGCTAATTACATTGCCGGTTGCCAAATTGCATTATCTCTTATAGTTTCCGAGATATGGACTATCGATAATTTACACCTTAGGCTCTGCTTCTAACTTGGGCCCAAATTGTAAAATGGTCTTATCTATTGGCGATTTCGTTCCAATTCACACTCCAAGTAATATTCGGCATGCTAATTACATTGCCGGTTGCGAAATTGCATTATCTCTTATAGTTTCCGAGATATGGACTATCGATAATTTACACCTTAGGCTCTGCTTCTAACTTGGGCCCAAATTGTAAAATGGTCTTATCTATTGGCGATTTCGTTCCAATTCACATTCCAAGTAATATTCGGCATGCTAATTACATTGCCGGTTGCCAAATTGCATTATCTCTTATAGTTTCCGAGATATGGACTATCGATAATTTACACCTTGGGCTCTGCTTCTAACTTGGGCCCAAATTGTAAAATGGTCTTATCTATTGGCGATTTCGTTCCAATTCACATTCCAAGTAATATTCGGCATGCTAATTACATTGCCGGTTGCCAAATTGCATTATCTCTTATAGTTTCCGAGATATGGACTATCGATAATTTACACCTTAGGCTCTGCTTCTAACTTGGGCCCAAATTGTAAAATGGTCTTATCTATTGGCGATTTCGTCTCAATTCACATTCCAAGTGATATTCGGCATGCTAATTACATTGCCGGTTGCGAAATTGCATTATCTCTTATAGTTTCCGAGATATGGACTATCAATAATTTACACCTTAGGCTCTGCTTCTAACTTGGGCCCAAATTGTAAAATGGTCTTATCTATTGGCGATTTCGTTCCAATTCACATTCCAAGTAATATTCGGCATGCTAATTACATTGCCGGTTGCCAAATTGCATTATCTCTTATAGTTTCCGAGATATGGACTATCGATAATTTACACCTTAGGCTCTGCTTCTAACTTGGGCCCAAATTGTAAAATGGTCTTATCTATTGGCGATTTCGTTCCAATTCACATTCCTGGTAATATTCGGCATGCTAATTACATTGCCGGTTGCCAAATTGCATTATCTCTTATAGTTTCCGAGATATGGACTATCGATAATTTACACCTTAGGCTCTGCTTCTAACTTGGGCCCAAATTGTAAAATGGTCTTATCTATTGGCGATTTCGTTCCAATTCACATTCCAAGTAATATTCGGCATGCTAATTACATTGCCGGTTGCCAAATTGCATTATCTCTTATAGTTCCCGAGATATGGACTATCGATAATTTACACCTTAGGCTCTGCTTCTAACTTGGGCCCAAATTGTAAAATGGTCTTATCTATTGGCGATTTAGTTGCAATTCACATTCCAAGTAATATTCGGCATGCTAATTACATTGCCGGTTGCCAAATTGCATTATCTCTTATAGTTTCCGAGATATGGACTATCGATAATTTACACCTTAGGCTCTGCTTCTAACTTGGGCCCAAATTGTAAAATGGTCTTATCTATTGGCGATTTCGTTCCAATTCACATTCCAAGTAATATTCGGCATGCTAATTACATTGCCGGTTGCCAAATTGCATTATCTCTTATAGTTTCCGAGATATGGACTATCGATAATTTACACCTTAGGCTCTGCTTCTAACTTGGGCCCAAATTGTAAAATGGTCTTATCTATTGGCGATTTCGTTCCAATTCACACTCCAAGTAATATTCGGCATGCTAATTACATTGCCGGTTGCGAAATTGCATTATCTCTTATAGTTTCCGAGATATGGACTATCGATAATTTACACCTTAGGCTCTGCTTCTAACTTGGACCCAAATTGTAAAATGGTCTTATCTATTGGCGATTTCGTTCCAATTCACATTTCAAGTAATATTCGGCATGCTAATTACATTGCCGGTTGCCAAATTGCATTATCTCTTATAGTTTCCGAGATATGGACTATCGATAATTTACACCTTAGGCTCTGCTTCTAACTTGGGCCCAAATTGTAAAATGGTCTTATCTATTGGCGATTTCGTTCCAATTCACATTCCAAGTAATATTCGGCATGCTAATTACATTGCCGGTTGCCAAATTGCATTATCTCTTATAGTTTCCGAGATATGGACTATCGAAAATTTACACCTTAGGCTCTGCTTCTAACTTGGGCCCAAATTGTAAAATGGTCTTATCTATTGGCGATTTCGTCCCAATTCACATTCCAAGTGATATTCGGCATGCTAATTACATTGCCGGTTGCCAAATTGCATTATCTCTTATAGTTTCCGAGATATGGACTATCGATAATTTACACCTTAGGCTCTGCTTCTAACTTGGGCCCAAATTGTAAAATGGTCTTATCTATTGGCGATTTCGTTCCAATTCACATTCCAAGTAATATTCGGCATGCTAATTACATTGCCGGTTGCCAAATTGCATTAACTCTTATAGTTTCCGAGATATGGACTATCGATAATTTACACCTTAGGCTCTGCTTCTAACTTGGGCCCAAATTGTAAAATGGTCTTATCTATTGGCGATTTCGTTCCAATTCACATTCCAAGTAATATTCGGCATGCTAATTACATTGCCGGTTGCCAAATTGCATTATCTCTTATAGTTTCCGAGATATGGACTATCGATAATTTACACCATAGGCTCTGCTTCTAACTTGGGCCCAAATTGTAAAATGGTCTTCTCTATTTGCGATTTCGTTCCAATTCACATTCCAAGTAATATTCGGCATGCTAATTACATTGCCGGTTGCCAAATTGCATTATCTCTTATAGTTTCCGAGATATGGACTATCGATAATTTACACCTTAGGCTCTGCTTCTAACTTGGGCCCAAATTGTAAAATGGTCTTATCTATTGGCGATTTCGTTCCAATTCACATTCCAAGTAATATTCGGCATGCTAATTACATTGCCGGTTGCCAAATTGCATTATCTCTTATAGTTTCCGAGATATGGACTATCGATAATTTACACCTTAGGCTCTGCTTCTAACTTGGGCCCAAATTGTAAAATGGTCTTATCTATTGGCGATTTCGTTCCAATTCACATTCCATGTAATATTCGGCATGCTAATTACATTGCCGGTTGCCAAATTGAATTATCTCTTATAGTTTCCGAGATATGGACTATCGATAATTTACACCTTAGGCTCTGCTTCTAACTTGGGCCCAAATTGTAAAATGGTCTTACCTATTGGCGATTTCGTTCCAATTCACATTCCAAGTAATATTCGGCATGCTAATTACATTGCCGGTTGCCAAATTGCATTATCTCTTATAGTTTCCGAGATATGGACTATCGATAATTTACACCTTAGGCTCTGCTTCTAACTTGGGCCCAAATTGTAAAATGGTCTTATCTATTGGCGATTTCGTTCCAATTCACATTCCAAGTAATATTCGGCATGCTAATTACATTGCCGGTTGCCAAATTGCATTATCTCTTATAGTTTCCGAGATATGGACTATCGATAATTTACACCTTAGGCTCTGCTTCCAACTTGGGCCCAAATTGTAAAATGGTCTTATCTATTGGCGATTTCGTCCCAATTCACATTCCAAGTGATATTCGGCATGCTAATTACATTGTCGGTTGCGAAAATGCATTATCTCTTATAGTTTCCGAGATATGGACTATCGATAATTTACACCTTAGGCTCTGCTTCTAACTTGGGCCCAAATTGTAAAATGATCTTATCTATTGGCGATTTCGTTCCAATTCACATTCCAAGTAGTATTCGGCATGCTAATTACATTGCCGGTTGCCAAATTGCATTATCTCTTATAGTTTCCGAGATATGGACTATCGATAATTTACACCTTAGGCTCTGCTTCTAACTTGGGCCCAAATTGTAAAATGGACTTATCTATTGGCGATTTAGTTGCAATTCACATTCCAAGTAATATTCGGCATGCTAATTACATTGCCGGTTGCCAAATTGCATTATCTCTTATAGTTTCCGAGATATGGACTATCGATAATTTACACCTTAGGCTCTGCTTCTAACTTGGGCCCAAATTGTAAAATGTTCTTATCTATTGGCGATTTCGTTCCAATTCACATTCCAAGTAATATTCGGCATGCTAATTGCATTGCCGGTTGCCAAATTGCATTATCTCTCATAGTTTCCGAGATATGGACTATCGATAATTTACACCTTAGGCTCTGCTTCTAACTTGGGCCCAAAATGTAAAATGGTCTTATCTATTGGCGATTTCGTTCCAATTCACATTCCAAGTAATATTCGGCATGCTAATTACATTGCCGGTTGCCAAATTGCATTATCTCTTATAGTTTCCGAGATATGGACTATCGATAATTTACACCTTAGGCTCTGCTTCTAACTTGGGCCCAAATTGTAAAATGGTCTTATCTATTGGCGATTTCGTTCCAATTCACACTCCAAGTAATATTCGGCATGCTAATTACATTGCCGGTTGCGAAATTGCATTATCTCTTATAGTTTCCGAGATATGGACTATCGATAATTTACACCTTAGGCTCTGCTTCTAACTTGGGCCCAAATTGTAAAATGGTCTTATCTATTGGCGATTTCGTTCCAATTCACATTCCAAGTAATATTCGGCATGCTAATTACATTGCCGGTTGCCAAATTGCATTATCTCTTATAGTTTCCGAGATATGGACTATCGATAATTTACACCTTGGGCTCTGCTTCTAACTTGGGCCCAAATTGTAAAATGGTCTTATCTATTGGCGATTTCGTTCCAATTCACATTCCAAGTAATATTCGGCATGCTAATTACATTGCCGGTTGCCAAATTGCATTATCTCTTATAGTTTCCGAGATATGGACTATCGATAATTTACACCTTAGGCTCTGCTTCTAACTTGGGCCCAAATTGTAAAATGGTCTTATCTATTGGCGATTTCGTCCCAATTCACATTCCAAGTGATATTCGGCATGCTAATTACATTGCCGGTTGCGAAATTGCATTATCTCTTATAGTTTCCGAGATATGGACTATCAATAATTTACACCTTAGGCTCTGCTTCTAACTTGGGCCCAAATTGTAAAATGGCCTTATCTATTGGCGATTTCGTTCCAATTCACATTCCAAGTAATATTCGGCATGCTAATTACATTGCCGGTTGCCAAATTGCATTATCTCTTATAGTTTCCGAGATATGGACTATCGATAATTTACACCTTAGGCTCTGCTTCTAACTTGGGCCCAAATTGTAAAATGGTCTTATCTATTGGCGATTTCGTTCCAATTCACATTCCAAGTAATATTCGGCATGCTAATTACATTGCCGGTTGCCAAATTGCATTATCTCTTATAGTTTCCGAGATATGGACTATCGATAATTTACACCTTAGGCTCTGCTTCTAACTTGGGCCCAAATTGTAAAATGGTCTTATCTATTGGCGATTTCGTTCCAATTCACATTCCAAGTAATATTCGGCATGCTAATTACATTGCCGGTTGCCAAATTGCATTATCTCTTATAGTTTCCGAGATATGGACTATCGATAATTTACACCTTAGGCTCTGCTTCTAACTTGGGCCCAAATTGTAAAATGGTCTTATCTATTGGCGATTTAGTTGCAATTCACATTCCAAGTAATATTCGGCATGCTAATTACATTGCCGGTTGCCAAATTGCATTATCTCTTATAGTTTCCGAGATATGGACTATCGATAATTTACACCTTAGGCTCTGCTTCTAACTTGGGCCCAAGTTGTAAAATGGTCTTATCTATTGGCGATTTCGTTCCAATTCACATTCCAAGTAATATTCGGCATGCTAATTACATTGCCGGTTGCCAAATTGCATTATCTCTTATAGTTTCCGAGATATGGACTATCGATAATTTACACCTTAGGCTCTGCTTCTAACTTGGGCCCAAATTGTAAAATGGTCTTATCTATTGGCGATTTCGTTCCAATTTACACTCCAAGTAATATTCGGCATGCTAATTACATTGCCGGTTGCGAAATTGCATTATCTCTTATAGTTTCCGAGATATGGACTATCGATAATTTACACCTTAGGCTCTGCTTCTAACTTGGACCCAAATTGTAAAATGGTCTTATCTATTGGCGATTTCGTTCCAATTCACATTTCAAGTAATATTCGGCATGCTAATTACATTGCCGGTTGCCAAATTGCATTATCTCTTATAGTTTCCGAGATATGGACTATCGATAATTTACACCTTAGGCTCTGCTTCTAACTTGGGCCCAAATTGTAAAATGGTCTTATCTATTGGCGATTTCGTTCCAATTCACATTCCAAGTAATATTCGGCATGCTAATTACATTGCCGGTTGCCAAATTGCATTATCTCTTATAGTTTCCGAGATATGGACTATCGAAAATTTACACCTTAGGCTCTGCTTCTAACTTGGGCCCAAATTGTAAAATGGTCTTATCTATTGGCGATTTCGTCCCAATTCACATTCCAAGTGATATTCGGCATGCTAATTACATTGCCGGTTGCGAAATTGCATTATCTCTTATAGTTTCCGAGATATGGACTATCAATAATTTACACCTTAGTCTCTGCTTCTAACTTGGGCCCAAATTGTAAAATGGTCTTATCTATTGGCGATTTCGTTCCAATTCACATTCCAAGTAATATTCGGCATGCTAATTACATTGCCGGTTGCCAAATTGCATTATCTCTTATAGTTTCCGAGATATGGACTATCGATAATTTACACCTTAGGCTCTGCTTCTAACTTGGGCCCAAATTGTAAAATGGTCTTATCTATTGGCGATTTCGTTCCAATTCACATTCCAAGTAATATTCGGCATGCTAATTACATTGCCGGTTGCCAAATTGAATTATCTCTTATAGTTTCCGATATATGGACTATCGATAATTTACACCTTAGGCTCTGCTTCTAACTTGGGCCCAAATTGTAAAATGGTCTTACCTATTGGCGATTTCGTTCCAATTCACATTCCAAGTAATATTCGGCATGCTAATTACATTGCCGGTTGCCAAATTGCATTATCTCTTATAGTTTCCAAGATATGGACTATCGATAATTTACACCTTAGGCTCTGCTTCTAACTTGGGCCCAAATTGTAAAATGGTCTTATCTATTGGCGATTTCGTTCCAATTCACATTCCAAGTAATATTCGGCATGCTAATTACATTGCCGGTTGCCAAATTGCATTATCTCTTATAGTTTCCGAGATATGGACTATCGATAATTTACACCTTAGGCTCTGCTTCTAACTTGGGCCCAAATTGTAAAATGGTCTTATCTATTGGCGATTTCGTCCCAATTCACATTCCAAGTGATATTCGGCATGCTAATTACATTGCCGGTTGCGAATTTGCATTATCTCTTATAGTTTCCGAGATATGGACTATCAATTATTTACACCTTAGGCTCTGCTTCTAACTTGGGCCCAAATTGTAAAATGGTCTTATCTATTGGCGATTTCGTTCCAATTCACATTCCAAGTAATATTCGGCATGCTAATTACATTGCCGGTTGCCAAATTGCATTATCTCTTATAGTTTCCGAGATATGGACTATCGATAATTTACACCTTAGGCTCTGCTTCTAACTTGGGCCCAAATTGTAAAATGGTCTTATCTATTGGCGATTTCGTTCCAATTCACATTTCAAGTAATATTCGGCATGCTAATTACACTGCCGGTTGCCAAATTGCATTATCTCTTATAGTTTCCGAGATATGGACTATCGATAATTTACACCTTAGGCTCTGCTTCTAACTTGGGCCCAAATTGTAAAATGGTCTTATCTATTGGCGATTTCGTTCCAATTCACACTCCAAGTAATATTCGGCATGCTAATTACATTGCCGGTTGCGAAATTGCATTATCTCTTATAGTTTCCGAGATATGGACTATCGATAATTTACACCTTAGGCTCTGCTTCTAACTTGGGCCCAAATTGTAAAATGGTCTTATCTATTGGCGATTTCGTTCCAATTCACATTCCAAGTAATATTCGGCATGCTAATTACATTGCCGGTTGCCAAATTGCATTATCTCTTATAGTTTCCGAGATATGAACTATCGATAATTTACACCTTGGGCTCTGCTTCTAACTTGGGCCCAAATTGTAAAATGGTCTTATCTATTGGCGATTTCGTTCCAATTCACATTCCAAGTAATATTCGGCATGCTAATTACATTGCCGGTTGCCAAATTGCATTATCTCTTATAGTTTCCGAGATATGGACTATCGATAATTTACACCTTAGGCTCTGCTTCTAACTTGGGCCCAAATTGTAAAATGGTCTTATCTATTGGCGATTTCGTCCCAATTCACATTCCAAGTGATATTCGGCATGCTAATTACATTTCCGGTTGCGAAATTGCATTATCTCTTATAGTTTCCGAGATATGGACTATCAATAATTTACACCTTAGGCTCTGCTTCTAACTTGGGCCCAAATTGTAAAATGGTCTTATCTATTGGCGATTTCGTTCCAATTCACATTCCAAGTAATATTCGGCATGCTAATTACATTGCCGGTTGCCAAATTGCATTATCTCTTATAGTTTCCGTGATATGGACTATCGATAATTTACACCTTAGGCTCTGCTTCTAACTTGGGCCCAAATTGTAAAATGGTCTTATCTATTGGCGATTTCGTTCCAATTCACATTCCAAGTAATATTCGGCATGCTAATTACATTGCCGGTTGCCAAATTGCATTATCTCTTATAGTTTCCGAGATATGGACTATCGATAATTTACACCTTAGGCTCTGCTTCTAACTTGGGCCCAAATTGTAAAATGGTCTTATCTATTGGCGATTTCGTTCCAATTCACATTCCAAGTAATATTCGGCATGCTAATTACATTGCCGGTTGCCAAATTGCATTATCTCTTATAGTTTCCGAGATATGGAATATCGATAATTTACACCTTAGGCTCTGCTTCTAACTTGGGCCCAAATTGTAAAATGGTCTTATCTATTGGCGATTTAGTTGCAATTCACATTCCAAGTAATATTCGGCATGCTAATTACATTGCCGTTTGCCAAATTGCATTATCTCTTATAGTTTCCGAGATATGGACTATCGATAATTTACACCTTAGGTTCTGCTTCTAACTTGGGCCCAAATTGTAAAATGGTCTTATCTATTGGCGATTTCGTTCCAATTCACATTCCAAGTAATATTCGGCATGCTAATTACATTGCCGGTTGCCAAATTGCATTATCTCTTATAGTTTCCGAGATATGGACTATCGATAATTTACACCTAAGGCTCTGCTTCTAACTTGGGCCCAAATTGTAAAATGGTCTTATCTACTGGCGATTTCGTTCCAATTCACACTCCAAGTAATATTCGGCATGCTAATTACATTGCCGGTTGCGAAATTGCATTATCTCTTATAGTTTCCGAGATATGGACTATCGATAATTTACACCTTAGGCTCTGCTTCTAACTTGGTCCCAAATTGTAAAATGGTCTTATCTATTGGCGATTTCGTTCCAATTCACATTCCAAGTAATATTCGGCATGCTAATTACATTGCCGGTTGCCAAATTGCATTATCTCTTATAGTTTCCGAGATATGGACTATCGATAATTTACACCTTAGGCTCTGCTTCTAATTTGGGCCCAAATTGTAAAATGGTCTTATCTATTGGCGATTTCGTTCCAATTCACATTCCAAGTAATATTCGGCATGCTAATTACATTGCCGGTTGTCAAATTGCATTATCTCTTATAGTTTCCGAGATATGGACTATCGATAATTTACACCATAGGCTCTGCTTCTAACTTGGGCCCAAATTGTAAAATGGTCTTATCTATTGGCGATTTCGTCCCAATTCACCAATTACATTGCCGGTTGCGAAATTGCATTATCTCTTATAGTTTCCGAGATATGGACTATCGATAATTTACACCTTAGGCTCTGCTTCTAACTTGGGCCCAAATTGTAAAATGGTCTTATCTATTGGCGATTTCGTCCCAATTCACATTCCAAGTGATATTCGGCATGCTAATTACATTGCCGGTTGCGAAATTGCATTATCTCTTATAGTTTCCGAGATATGGACTATCAATAATTTACACCTTAGGCTCTGCTTCTAACTTGGGCCCAAATTGTAAAATGGTCTTATCTATTGGCGATTTCGTTACAATTCACATTCCAAGTAATATTCGGCATGCTAATTACATTGCCGGTTGCCAAATTGCATTATCTCTTATAGTTTCCGAGATATGGACTATCGATAATTTACACCTTAGGCTGTGCTTCTAACTTGGGCCCAAATTGTAAAATGGTCTTATCTATTGGCGATTTCGTTCCAATTCACATTCCAAGTAATATTCGGCATGCTAATTACATTGCCGGTTGCCAAATTGCATTATCTCTTATAGTTCCCGAGATATGGACTATCGATAATTTACACCTTAGGCTCTGCTTCTAACTTGGGCCCAAATTGTAAAATGGTCTTATCTATTGGCGATTTCGTTCCAATTCACATTCCAAGTAATATTCGGCATGCTAATTACATTGCCGGTTGCCAAATTGCATTATCTCTTATAGTTTCCGAGATATGGACTATCGATAATTTACACCTTAGGCTCTGCTTCTAACTTGGGCCCAAATTGTAAAATGGTCTTATCTATTGGCGATTTCGTTCCAATTCACATTTCAAGTAATATTTGGCATGCTAATTACATTGCCGGTTGCCAAATTGCATTATCTCTTATAGTTTCCGAGATATGGACTATCGATAATTTACACCTTAGGCTCTGCTTCTAACTTGGGCCCAAATTGTAAAATGGTCTTATCTATTGGCGATTTCGTTCCAATTCACACTCCAAGTAATATTCGGCATGCTAATTACATTGCCGGTTGCGAAATTGCATTATCTCTTATAGTTTCCGAGATATGGACTATCGATAATTTACACCTTAGGCTCTGCTTCTAACTTGGGCCCAAATTGTAAAATGGTCTTATCTATTAGCGATTTCGTTCCAATTCACATTCCAAGTAATATTCGGCATGCTAATTACATTGCCGGTTGCCAAATTGCATTATCTCTTATAGTTTCCGAGATATGGACTATCGATAATTTACACCATAGGCTCTGCTTATAACTTGGGCCCAAATTGTAAAATGGTCTTATCTATTGGCGATTTCGTTCCAATTCACATTCCAAGTAATATTCGGCATGCTAATTACATTGCCGGTTGCCAAATTGCCTTATCTCTTATAGTTTCCGAGATATGGACTATCGATAATTTACACCTTAGGCTCTGCTTCTAACTTGGGCCCAAATTGTAAAATGGTCTTACCTATTGGCGATTTCGTTCCAATTCACATTCCAAGTAATATTCGGCATGCTAATTACATTGCCGGTTGCCAATTTGCATTATCTCTTATAGTTTCCGAGATATGGACTATCGATAATTTACACCTTAGGCTCTGCTTCTAACTTGGGCCCAAATTGTAAAATGGTCTTATCTATTGGCGATTTCGTTCCAATTCACATTCCAAGTAATATTCGGCATGCTAATTACATTGCCGGTTGCCAAATTGCATTATCTCTTATAGTTTCCGAGATATGGACTATCGATAATTTACACCTTAGGCTCTGCTTCTAACTTGGGCCCAAATTGTAAAATGGTCTTATCTATTGGCGATTTCGTCCCAATTCACATTCCAAGTAATATTCGGCATGCTAATTACATTGCCGGTTGTCAAATTGCATTATCTCTTATAGTTTCCGAGATATGGACTATCGATAATTTACACCATAGGCTCTGCTTCTAACTTGGGCCCAAATTGTAAAATGGTCTTATCTATTTGCGATTTCGTCCCAATTCACCAATTACATTGCCGGTTGCCAAATTGCATTATCTCTTATAGTTTCCGAGATATGGACTATCGATAATTTACACCTTAGGCTCTGCTTCTAACTTGGGCCCAAATTGTAAAATGGTCTTATCTATTGGCGATTTCGTTCCAATTCACATTCCAAGTAATATTCGGCATGCTAATTACATTGCCGGTTGTCAAATTGCATTCTCTCTTATAGTTTCCGAGATATGGACTATCGATAATTTACACCATAGGCTCTGCTTCTAACTTGGGCCCAAATTGTAAAATGGTCTTATCTATTGGCGATTTCGTCCCAATTCACCAATTACATTGCCGGTTGCGAAATTGCATTATCTCTTATAGTTTCCGAGATATGGACTATCGATAATTTACACCTTAGGCTCTGCTTCTAACTTGGGCCCAAATTGTAAAATGGTCTTATCTATTGGCGATTTCGTCCCAATTCACATTCCAAGTGATATTCGGCATGCTAATTACATTGCCGGTTGCGAAATTGCATTATCTCTTATAGTTTCCGAGATATGGACTATCAATAATTTACACCTTAGGCTCTGCTTCTAACTTGGGCCCAAATTGTAAAATGGTCTTATCTATTGGCGATTTCGTTCCAATTCACATTCCAAGTAATATTCGGCATGCTAATTACATTGCCGGTTGCCAAATTGCATTATCTCTTATAGTTTCCGAGATATGGACTATCGATAATTTACACCTTAGGCTCTGCTTCTAACTTGGGCCCAAATTGTAAAATGGTCTTATCTATTGGCGATTTCGTTCCAAAGCATATTCCAAGTAATATTCGGCATGCTAATTACATTGCCGGTTGCCAAATTGCATTATCTCTTATAGTTTCCGAGATATGGACTATCGATAATTTACACCTTAGGCTCTGCTTCTAACTTGGGCCCAAATTGTAAAATGGTCTTATCTATTGGCGATTTCGTTCCAATTCACATTCCAAGTAATATTCGGCATGCTAATTACATTGCCGGTTGCCAAATTGCATTATCTCTTATAGTTTCCGAGATATGGACTATCGATAATTTACACCTTAGGCTCTGCTTCTAACTTGGGCCCAAATTGTAAAATGGTCTTATCTATTGGCGATTTCGTTCCAATTCACATTCCAAGTAATATTCGGCATGCTAATTACATTGCCGGTTGCCAAATTGCATTATCTCTTATAGTTTCCGAGATATGGACTATCGATAATTTACACCTTAGGCTCTGCTTCTAACTTGGGCCCAAATTGTAAAATGGTCTTATCTATTGGCGATTTCGTTCCAATTCACATTCCAAGTAATATTCGGCATGCTAATTACATTGCCGGTTGCCAAATTGAATTATCTCTTATAGTTTCCGAGATATGGACTATCGATAATTTACACCTTAGGCTCTGCTTCTAACTTGGGCCCAAATTGTAAAATGGTCTTATCTATTGGCGATTTCGTTCCAATTCACATTCCAAGTAATATTCGGCATGCTAATTACATTGCCGGTTGCCAAATTGCATTATCTCTTATAGTTTCCGAGATATGGACTATCGATAATTTACACCTTAGGCTCTGCTTCTAACTTGGGCCCAAATTGTAAAATGGTCTTATCTATTGGCGATTTCGTCCCAATTCACATTCCAAGTGATATTCGGCATGCTAATTACATTGCCGGTTGCGAAATTGCATTATCTCTTATAGTTTCCGAGATATGGACTATCAATAATTTACACCTTAGGCTCTGCTTCTAACTTGGGCCCAAATTGTAAAATGGTTTTATCTATTGGCGATTTCGTTCCAATTCACATTCCAAGTAATATTCGGCATGCTAATTACATTGCCGGTTGCCAAATTGCATTATCTCTTATAGTTTCCGAGATATGGACTATCGATAATTTACACCTTAGACTCTGCTTCTAACTTGGGCCCAAATTGTAAAATGGTCTTATCTATTGGCGATTTCGTTCCAATTCACATTCCAAGTAATATTCGGCATGCTAATTACATTGCCGGTTGCCAAATTGCATTATCTCTTATAGTTTCCGAGATATGGACTATCGATAATTTACACCTTAGGCTCTGCTTCTAACTTGGGCCCAAATTGTAAAATGGTCTTATCTATTGGCGATTTCGTTCTAATTCACATTCCAAGTAATATTCGGCATGCTAATTACATTGCCGGTTGCCAAATTGCATTATCTCTTATAGTTTCCGAGATATGGACTATCGATAATTTACACCTTAGGCTCTGCTTCTAACTTGGGCCCAAATTGTAAAATGGTCTTATCTATTGGCGATTTCGTTCCAATTCACATTCCAAGTAATATTCGGCATGCTAATTACATTGCCGGTTGCCAAATTGCATTATCTCTTATAGTTTCCGAGATATGGACTATCGATAATTTACACCTTAGGCTCTGCTTCTAACTTGGGCCCAAATTGTAAAATGGTCTTCTCTATTGGCGATTTCGTCCCAATTCACATTCCAAGTAATATTCGGCATGCTAATTACATTGCCGTTTGCGAAATTGCATTATCTCTTATAGTTTCAGAGATATGGACTATCGATAATTTACACCTTAGGCTCTGCTTCTAACTTGGGCCCAAATTGTAAAATGGTCTTATCTATTGACGATTTCGTTCCAATTCACATTCCAAGTAATATTCGGCATGCTAATTACATTGCCGTTTGCGAAATTGCATTATCTCTTATAGTTTCAGAGATATGAACTATCGATAATTTACACCTTGGGCTCTGCTTCTAACTTGGGCCCAAATTGTAAAATGGTCTTATCTATTGGCGATTTCGTTCCAATTCACATTCCAAGTAATATTCGGCATGCTAATTACATTGCCGGTTGCCAAATTGCATTATCTCTTATAGTTTCCGAGATATGGACTATCGATAATTTACACCTTAGGCTCTGCTTCTAACTTGGGCCCAAATTGTAAAATGGTCTTATCTATTGGCGATTTCGTCCCAATTCACATTCCAAGTGATATTCGGCATGCTAATTACATTTCCGGTTGCGAAATTGCATTATCTCTTATAGTTTCCGAGATATGGACTATCAATAATTTACACCTTAGGCTCTGCTTCTAACTTGGGCCCAAATTGTAAAATGGTCTTATCTATTGGCGATTTCGTTCCAATTCACATTCCAAGTAATATTCGGCATGCTAATTACATTGCCGGTTGCCAAATTGCATTATCTCTTATAGTTTCCGAGATATGGACTATCGATAATTTACACCTTAGGCTCTGCTTCTAACTTGGGCCCAAATTGTAAAATGGTCTTATCTATTGGCGATTTCGTTCCAATTCACATTCCAAGTAATATTCGGCATGCTAATTACATTGCCGGTTGCCAAATTGCATTATCTCTTATAGTTTCCGAGATATGGACTATCGATAATTTACACCTTAGGCTCTGCTTCTAACTTGGGCCCAAATTGTAAAATGGTCTTATCTATTGGCGATTTCGTTCCAATTCACATTCCAAGTAATATTCGGCATGCTAATTACATTGCCGGTTGCCAAATTGCATTATCTCTTATAGTTTCCGAGATATGGAATATCGATAATTTACACCTTAGGCTCTGCTTCTAACTTGGGCCCAAATTGTAAAATGGTCTTATCTATTGGCGATTTAGTTGCAATTCACATTCCAAGTAATATTCGGCATGCTAATTACATTGCCGTTTGCCAAATTGCATTATCTCTTATAGTTTCCGAGATATGGACTATCGATAATTTACACCTTAGGTTCTGCTTCTAACTTGGGCCCAAATTGTAAAATGGTCTTATCTATTGGCGATTTCGTTCCAATTCACATTCCAAGTAATATTCGGCATGCTAATTACATTGCCGGTTGCCAAATTGCATTATCTCTTATAGTTTCCGAGATATGGACTATCGATAATTTACACCTTAGGCTCTGCTTCTAACTTGGGCCCAAATTGTAAAATGGTCTTATCTACTGGCGATTTCGTTCCAATTCACACTCCAAGTAATATTCGGCATGCTAATTACATTGCCGGTTGCGAAATTGCATTATCTCTTATAGTTTCCGAGATATGGACTATCGATAATTTACACCTTAGGCTCTGCTTCTAACTTGGTCCCAAATTGTAAAATGGTCTTATCTATTGGCGATTTCGTTCCAATTCACATTCCAAGTAATATTCGGCATGCTAATTACATTGCCGGTTGCCAAATTGCATTATCTCTTATAGTTTCCGAGATATGGACTATCGATAATTTACACCTTAGGCTCTGCTTCTAATTTGGGCCCAAATTGTAAAATGGTCTTATCTATTGGCGATTTCGTTCCAATTCACATTCCAAGTAATATTCGGCATGCTAATTACATTGCCGGTTGTCAAATTGCATTATCTCTTATAGTTTCCGAGATATGGACTATCGATAATTTACACCATAGGCTCTGCTTCTAACTTGGGCCCAAATTGTAAAATGGTCTTATCTATTGGCGATTTCGTCCCAATTCACCAATTACATTGCCGGTTGCGAAATTGCATTATCTCTTATAGTTTCCGAGATATGGACTATCGATAATTTACACCTTAGGCTCTGCTTCTAACTTGGGCCCAAATTGTAAAATGGTCTTATCTATTGGCGATTTCGTCCCAATTCACATTCCAAGTGATATTCGGCATGCTAATTACATTGCCGGTTGCGAAATTGCATTATCTCTTATAGTTTCCGAGATATGGACTATCAATAATTTACACCTTAGGCTCTGCTTCTAACTTGGGCCCAAATTGTAAAATGGTCTTATCTATTGGCGATTTCGTTACAATTCACATTCCAAGTAATATTCGGCATGCTAATTACATTGCCGGTTGCCAAATTGCATTATCTCTTATAGTTTCCGAGATATGGACTATCGATAATTTACACCTTAGGCTGTGCTTCTAACTTGGGCCCAAATTGTAAAATGGTCTTATCTATTGGCGATTTCGTTCCAATTCACATTCCAAGTAATATTCGGCATGCTAATTACATTGCCGGTTGCCAAATTGCATTATCTCTTATAGTTCCCGAGATATGGACTATCGATAATTTACACCTTAGGCTCTGCTTCTAACTTGGGCCCAAATTGTAAAATGGTCTTATCTATTGGCGATTTCGTTCCAATTCACATTCCAAGTAATATTCGGCATGCTAATTACATTGCCGGTTGCCAAATTGCATTATCTCTTATAGTTTCCGAGATATGGACTATCGATAATTTACACCTTAGGCTCTGCTTCTAACTTGGGCCCAAATTGTAAAATGGTCTTATCTATTGGCGATTTCGTTCCAATTCACATTTCAAGTAATATTTGGCATGCTAATTACATTGCCGGTTGCCAAATTGCATTATCTCTTATAGTTTCCGAGATATGGACTATCGATAATTTACACCTTAGGCTCTGCTTCTAACTTGGGCCCAAATTGTAAAATGGTCTTATCTATTGGCGATTTCGTTCCAATTCACACTCCAAGTAATATTCGGCATGCTAATTACATTGCCGGTTGCGAAATTGCATTATCTCTTATAGTTTCCGAGATATGGACTATCGATAATTTACACCTTAGGCTCTGCTTCTAACTTGGGCCCAAATTGTAAAATGGTCTTATCTATTAGCGATTTCGTTCCAATTCACATTCCAAGTAATATTCGGCATGCTAATTACATTGCCGGTTGCCAAATTGCATTATCTCTTATAGTTTCCGAGATATGGACTATCGATAATTTACACCATAGGCTCTGCTTATAACTTGGGCCCAAATTGTAAAATGGTCTTATCTATTGGCGATTTCGTTCCAATTCACATTCCAAGTAATATTCGGCATGCTAATTACATTGCCGGTTGCCAAATTGCCTTATCTCTTATAGTTTCCGAGATATGGACTATCGATAATTTACACCTTAGGCTCTGCTTCTAACTTGGGCCCAAATTGTAAAATGGTCTTACCTATTGGCGATTTCGTTCCAATTCACATTCCAAGTAATATTCGGCATGCTAATTACATTGCCGGTTGCCAATTTGCATTATCTCTTATAGTTTCCGAGATATGGACTATCGATAATTTACACCTTAGGCTCTGCTTCTAACTTGGGCCCAAATTGTAAAATGGTCTTATCTATTGGCGATTTCGTTCCAATTCACATTCCAAGTAATATTCGGCATGCTAATTACATTGCCGGTTGCCAAATTGCATTATCTCTTATAGTTTCCGAGATATGGACTATCGATAATTTACACCTTAGGCTCTGCTTCTAACTTGGGCCCAAATTGTAAAATGGTCTTATCTATTGGCGATTTCGTCCCAATTCACATTCCAAGTAATATTCGGCATGCTAATTACATTGCCGGTTGTCAAATTGCATTATCTCTTATAGTTTCCGAGATATGGACTATCGATAATTTACACCATAGGCTCTGCTTCTAACTTGGGCCCAAATTGTAAAATGGTCTTATCTATTTGCGATTTCGTCCCAATTCACCAATTACATTGCCGGTTGCCAAATTGCATTATCTCTTATAGTTTCCGAGATATGGACTATCGATAATTTACACCTTAGGCTCTGCTTCTAACTTGGGCCCAAATTGTAAAATGGTCTTATCTATTGGCGATTTCGTTCCAATTCACATTCCAAGTAATATTCGGCATGCTAATTACATTGCCGGTTGTCAAATTGCATTCTCTCTTATAGTTTCCGAGATATGGACTATCGATAATTTACACCATAGGCTCTGCTTCTAACTTGGGCCCAAATTGTAAAATGGTCTTATCTATTGGCGATTTCGTCCCAATTCACCAATTACATTGCCGGTTGCGAAATTGCATTATCTCTTATAGTTTCCGAGATATGGACTATCGATAATTTACACCTTAGGCTCTGCTTCTAACTTGGGCCCAAATTGTAAAATGGTCTTATGTATTGGCGATTTCGTCCCAATTCACATTCCAAGTGATATTCGGCATGCTAATTACATTGCCGGTTGCGAAATTGCATTATCTCTTATAGTTTCCGAGATATGGACTATCAATAATTTACACCTTAGGCTCTGCTTCTAACTTGGGCCCAAATTGTAAAATGGTCTTATCTATTGGCGATTTCGTTCCAATTCACATTCCAAGTAATATTCGGCATGCTAATTACATTGCCGGTTGCCAAATTGCATTATCTCTTATAGTTTCCGAGATATGGACTATCGATAATTTACACCTTAGGCTCTGCTTCTAACTTGGGCCCAAATTGTAAAATGGTCTTATCTATTGGCGATTTCGTTCCAAAGCATATTCCAAGTAATATTCGGCATGCTAATTACATTGCCGGTTGCCAAATTGCATTATCTCTTATAGTTTCCGAGATATGGACTATCGATAATTTACACCTTAGGCTCTGCTTCTAACTTGGGCCCAAATTGTAAAATGGTCTTATCTATTGGCGATTTCGTTCCAATTCACATTCCAAGTAATATTCGGCATGCTAATTACATTGCCGGTTGCCAAATTGCATTATCTCTTATAGTTTCCGAGATATGGACTATCGATAATTTACACCTTAGGCTCTGCTTCTAACTTGGGCCCAAATTGTAAAATGGTCTTATCTATTGGCGATTTCGTTCCAATTCACATTCCAAGTAATATTCGGCATGCTAATTACATTGCCGGTTGCCAAATTGCATTATCTCTTATAGTTTCCGAGATATGGACTATCGATAATTTACACCTTAGGCTCTGCTTCTAACTTGGGCCCAAATTGTAAAATGGTCTTATCTATTGGCGATTTCGTCCCAATTCACATTCCAAGTAATATTCGGCATGCTAATTACATTGCCGGTTGTCAAATTGCATTATCTCTTATAGTTTCCGAGATATGGACTATCGATAATTTACACCATAGGCTCTGCTTCTAACTTGGGCCCAAATTGTAAAATGGTCTTATCTATTTGCGATTTCGTCCCAATTCACCAATTACATTGCCGGTTGCCAAATTGCATTATCTCTTATAGTTTCCGAGATATGGACTATCGATAATTTACACCTTAGGCTCTGCTTCTAACTTGGGCCCAAATTGTAAAATGGTCTTATCTATTGGCGATTTCGTTCCAATTCACATTCCAAGTAATATTCGGCATGCTAATTACATTGCCGGTTGTCAAATTGCATTCTCTCTTATAGTTTCCGAGATATGGACTATCGATAATTTACACCATAGGCTCTGCTTCTAACTTGGGCCCAAATTGTAAAATGGTCTTATCTATTGGCGATTTCGTCCCAATTCACCAATTACATTGCCGGTTGCGAAATTGCATTATCTCTTATAGTTTCCGAGATATGGACTATCGATAATTTACACCTTAGGCTCTGCTTCTAACTTGGGCCCAAATTGTAAAATGGTCTTATGTATTGGCGATTTCGTCCCAATTCACATTCCAAGTGATATTCGGCATGCTAATTACATTGCCGGTTGCGAAATTGCATTATCTCTTATAGTTTCCGAGATATGGACTATCAATAATTTACACCTTAGGCTCTGCTTCTAACTTGGGCCCAAATTGTAAAATGGTCTTATCTATTGGCGATTTCGTTCCAATTCACATTCCAAGTAATATTCGGCATGCTAATTACATTGCCGGTTGCCAAATTGCATTATCTCTTATAGTTTCCGAGATATGGACTATCGATAATTTACACCTTAGGCTCTGCTTCTAACTTGGGCCCAAATTGTAAAATGGTCTTATCTATTGGCGATTTCGTTCCAAAGCATATTCCAAGTAATATTCGGCATGCTAATTACATTGCCGGTTGCCAAATTGCATTATCTCTTATAGTTTCCGAGATATGGACTATCGATAATTTACACCTTAGGCTCTGCTTCTAACTTGGGCCCAAATTGTAAAATGGTCTTATCTATTGGCGATTTCGTTCCAATTCACATTCCAAGTAATATTCGGCATGCTAATTACATTGCCGGTTGCCAAATTGCATTATCTCTTATAGTTTCCGAGATATGGACTATCGATAATTTACACCTTAGGCTCTGCTTCTAACTTGGGCCCAAATTGTAAAATGGTCTTATCTATTGGCGATTTCGTTCCAATTCACATTCCAAGTAATATTCGGCATGCTAATTACATTGCCGGTTGCCAAATTGCATTATCTCTTATAGTTTCCGAGATATGGACTATCGATAATTTACACCTTAGGCTCTGCTTCTAACTTGGGCCCAAATTGTAAAATGGTCTTATCTATTGGCGATTTCGTTCCAATTCACATTCCAAGTAATATTCGGCATGCTAATTACATTGCCGGTTGCCAAATTGAATTATCTCTTATAGTTTCCGAGATATGGACTATCGATAATTTACACCTTAGGCTCTGCTTCTAACTTGGGCCCAAATTGTAAAATGGTCTTATCTATTGGCGATTTCGTTCCAATTCACATTCCAAGTAATATTCGGCATGCTAATTACACTGCCGGTTGCCAAATTGCATTATCTCTTATAGTTTCCGAGATATGGACTATCGATAATTTACACCTTAGGCTCTGCTTCTAACTTGGGCCCAAATTGTAAAATGGTCTTATCTATTGGCGATTTCGTCCCAATTCACATTCCAAGTGATATTCGGCATGCTAATTACATTGCCGGTTGCGAAATTGCATTATCTCTTATAGTTTCCGAGATATGGACTATCAATAATTTACACCTTAGGCTCTGCTTCTAACTTGGGCCCAAATTGTAAAATGGTTTTATCTATTGGCGATTTCGTTCCAATTCACATTCCAAGTAATATTCGGCATGCTAATTACATTGCCGGTTGCCAAATTGCATTATCTCTTATAGTTTCCGAGATATGGACTATCGATAATTTACACCTTAGACTCTGCTTCTAACTTGGGCCCAAATTGTAAAATGGTCTTATCTATTGGCGATTTCGTTCCAATTCACATTCCAAGTAATATTCGGCATGCTAATTACATTGCCGGTTGCCAAATTGCATTATCTCTTATAGTTTCCGAGATATGGACTATCGATAATTTACACCTTAGGCTCTGCTTCTAACTTGGGCCCAAATTGTAAAATGGTCTTATCTATTGGCGATTTCGTTCTAATTCACATTCCAAGTAATATTCGGCATGCTAATTACATTGCCGGTTGCCAAATTGCATTATCTCTTATAGTTTCCGAGATATGGACTATCGATAATTTACACCTTTGGCTCTGCTTCTAACTTGGGCCCAAATTGTAAAATGGTCTTATCTATTGGCGATTTCGTTCCAATTCACATTCCAAGTAATATTCGGCATGCTAATTACATTGCCGGTTGCCAAATTGCATTATCTCTTATAGTTTCCGAGATATGGACTATCGATAATTTACACCTTAGGCTCTGCTTCTAACTTGGGCCCAAATTGTAAAATGGTCTTCTCTATTGGCGATTTCGTCCCAATTCACATTCCAAGTAATATTCGGCATGCTAATTACATTGCCGTTTGCGAAATTGCATTATCTCTTATAGTTTCAGAGATATGGACTATCGATAATTTACACCTTAGGCTCTGCTTCTAACTTGGGCCCAAATTGTAAAATGGTCTTATCTATTGACGATTTCGTTCCAATTCACATTCCAAGTAATATTCGGCATGCTAATTACATTGCCGGTTGCCAAATTGCATTATCTCTTATAGTTTCCGAGATATGGACTATCGATAATTTACACCTTAGGCTCTGCTTCTAACTTGGGCCCAAATTGTAAAATGGTCTTATCTATTGGCGATTTCGTTCCAATTCACATTCCAAGTAATATTCGGCATGCTAATTACATTGCCGGTTGCCAAATTGCATTAACTCTTATAGTTTCCGAGATATGGACTATCGATAATTTACACCTTAGGCTCTGCTTCTAACTTGGGCCCAAATTGTAAAATGGTCTTATCTATTGGCGATTTCGTTCCAATTCACATTCCAAGTAATATTCGGCATGCTAATTACATTGCCGGTTGCCAAATTGCATTATCTCTTATAGTTTCCGAGATATGGACTATCGATAATTTACACCATAGGCTCTGCTTCTAACTTGGGCCCAAATTGTAAAATGGTCTTCTCTATTTGCGATTTCGTTCCAATTCACATTCCAAGTAATATTTGGCATGCTAATTACATTGCCGGTTGCCAAATTGCATTATCTCTTATAGTTTCCGAGATATGGACTATCGATAATTTACACCTTAGGCTCTGCTTCTAACTTGGGCCCAAATTGTAAAATGGTCTTATCTATTGGCGATTTCGTTCCAATTCACATTCCAAGTAATATTCGGCATGCTAATTACATTGCCGGTTGCCAAATTGCATTATCTCTTATAGTTTCCGAGATATGGACTATCGATAATTTACACCTTAGGCTCTGCTTCTAACTTGGGCCCAAATTGTAAAATGGTCTTATCTATTGGCGATTTCGTTCCAATTCACATTCCAAGTAATATTCGGCATGCTAATTACATTGCCGGTTGCCAAATTGCATTATCTCTTATAGTTTCCGAGATATGGACTATCGATAATTTACACCTTAGGCTCTGCTTCTAACTTGGGCCCAAATTGTAAAATGGTCTTATCTATTGGCGATTTCGTTCCAATTCACATTCCAAGTAATATTCGGCATGCTAATTACATTGCCGGTTGCCAAATTGCATTATCTCTTATAGTTTCCGAGATATGGACTATCGATAATTTACACCTTAGGCTCTGCTTCTAACTTGGGCCCAAATTGTAAAATGGTCTTACCTATTGGCGATTTCGTTCCAATTCACATTCCAAGTAATATTCGGCATGCTAATTACATTGCCGGTTGCCAAATTGCATTATCTCTTATAGTTTCCGAGATATGGACTATCGATAATTTACACCTTAGGCTCTGCTTCTAACTTGGGCCCAAATTGTAAAATGGTCTTATCTATTGGCGATTTCGTTCCAATTCACATTCCAAGTAATATTCGGCATGCTAATTACATTGCCGGTTGCCAAATTGCATTATCTCTTATAGTTTCCGAGATATGGACTATCGATAATTTACACCTTAGGCTCTGCTTCCAACTTGGGCCCAAATTGTAAAATGGTCTTATCTATTGGCGATTTCGTCCCAATTCACATTCCAA
This sequence comes from Rhynchophorus ferrugineus, assembly GCF_030347505.1. Lineage (NCBI taxonomy): Eukaryota > Metazoa > Arthropoda > Insecta > Coleoptera > Curculionidae > Rhynchophorus > Rhynchophorus ferrugineus. The sequence goes on from NW_027473085.1 coordinate 38,615, forward strand.
GTGATATTCGGCATGCTAATTACATTGTCGGTTGCGAAAATGCATTATCTCTTATAGTTTCCGAGATATGGACTATCGATAATTTACACCTTAGGCTCTGCTTCTAACTTGGGCCCAAATTGTAAAATGATCTTATCTATTGGCGATTTCGTTCCAATTCACATTCCAAGTAATATTCGGCATGCTAATTACATTGCCGGTTGCCAAATTGCATTATCTCTTATAGTTTCCGAGATATGGACTATCGATAATTTACACCTTAGGCTCTGCTTCTAACTTGGGCCCAAATTGTAAAATGGACTTATCTATTGGCGATTTAGTTGCAATTCACATTCCAAGTAATATTCGGCATGCTAATTACATTGCCGGTTGCCAAATTGCATTATCTCTTATAGTTTCCGAGATATGGACTATCGATAATTTACACCTTAGGCTCTGCTTCTAACTTGGGCCCAAATTGTAAAATGTTCTTATCTATTGGCGATTTCGTTCCAATTCACATTCCAAGTAATATTCGGCATGCTAATTGCATTGCCGGTTGCCAAATTGCATTATCTCTTATAGTTTCCGAGATATGGACTATCGATAATTTACACCTTAGGCTCTGCTTCTAACTTGGGCCCAAATTGTAAAATGGTCTTATCTATTGGCGATTTCGTTCCAATTCACATTCCAAGTAATATTCGGCATGCTAATTACATTGCCGGTTGCCAAATTGCATTATCTCTTATAGTTTCCGAGATATGGACTATCGATAATTTACACCTTAGGCTCTGCTTCTAACTTGGGCCCAAATTGTAAAATGGTCTTATCTATTGGCGATTTCGTTCCAATTCACACTCCAAGTAATATTCGGCATGCTAATTACATTGCCGGTTGCGAAATTGCATTATCTCTTATAGTTTCCGAGATATGGACTATCGATAATTTACACCTTAGGCTCTGCTTCTAACTTGGGCCCAAATTGTAAAATGGTCTTATCTATTGGCGATTTCGTTCCAATTCACATTCCAAGTAATATTCGGCATGCTAATTACATTTCCGGTTGCCAAATTGCATTATCTCTTATAGTTTCCGAGATATGGACTATCGATAATTTACACCTTGGGCTCTGCTTCTAACTTGGGCCCAAATTGTAAAATGGTCTTATCTATTGGCGATTTCGTTCCAATTCACATTCCAAGTAATATTCGGCATGCTAATTACATTGCCGGTTGCCAAATTGCATTATCTCTTATAGTTTCCGAGATATGGACTATCGATAATTTACACCTTAGGCTCTGCTTCTAACTTGGGCCCAAATTGTAAAATGGTCTTATCTATTGGCGATTTCGTCCCAATTCACATTCCAAGTGATATTCGGCATGCTAATTACATTGCCGGTTGCGAAATTGCATTATCTCTTATAGTTTCCGAGATATGGACTATCAATAATTTACACCTTAGGCTCTGCTTCTAACTTGGGCCCAAATTGTAAAATGGTCTTATCTATTGGCGATTTCGTTCCAATTCACATTCCAAGTAATATTCGGCATGCTAATTACATTGCCGGTTGCCAAATTGCATTATCTCTTATAGTTTCCGAGATATGGACTATCGATAATTTACACCTTAGGCTCTGCTTCTAACTTGGGCCCAAATTGTAAAATGGTCTTATCTATTGGCGATTTCGTTCCAATTCACATTCCTGGTAATATTCGGCATGCTAATTACATTGCCGGTTGCCAAATTGCATTATCTCTTATAGTTTCCGAGATATGGACTATCGATAATTTACACCTTAGGCTCTGCTTCTAACTTGGGCCCAAATTGTAAAATGGTCTTATCTATTGGCGATTTCGTTCCAATTCACATTCCAAGTAATATTCGGCATGCTAATTACATTGCCGGTTGCCAAATTGCATTATCTCTTATAGTTTCCGAGATATGGACTATCGATAATTTACACCTTAGGCTCTGCTTCTAACTTGGGCCCAAATTGTAAAATGGTCTTATCTATTGGCGATTTAGTTGCAATTCACATTCCAAGTAATATTCGGCATGCTAATTACATTGCCGGTTGCCAAATTGCATTATCTCTTATAGTTTCCGAGATATGGACTATCGATAATTTACACCTTAGGCTCTGCTTCTAACTTGGGCCCAAATTGTAAAATGGTCTTATCTATTGGCGATTTCGTTCCAATTCACATTCCAAGTAATATTCGGCATGCTAATTACATTGCCGGTTGCCAAATTGCATTATCTCTTATAGTTTCCGAGATATGGACTATCGATAATTTACACCTTAGACTCTGCTTCTAACTTGGGCCCAAATTGTAAAATGGTCTTATCTATTGGCGATTTCGTTCCAATTCACACTCCAAGTAATATTCGGCATGCTAATTACATTGCCGGTTGCGAAATTGCATTATCTCTTATAGTTTCCGAGATATGGACTATCGATAATTTACACCTTAGGCTCTGCTTCTAACTTGGACCCAAATTGTAAAATGGTCTTATCTATTGGCGATTTCGTTCCAATTCACATTTCAAGTAATATTCGGCATGCTAATTACATTGCCGGTTGCCAAATTGCATTATCTCTTATAGTTTCCGAGATATGGACTATCGATAATTTACACCTTAGGCTCTGCTTCTAACTTGGGCCCAAATTGTAAAATGGTCTTATCTATTGGCGATTTCGTTCCAATTCACATTCCAAGTAATATTCGGCATGCTAATTACATTGCTGGTTGCCAAATTGCATTATCTCTTATAGTTTCCGAGATATGGACTATCGAAAATTTACACCTTAGGCTCTGCTTCTAACTTGGGCCCAAATTGTAAAATGGTCTTATCTATTGGCGATTTCGTCCCAATTCACATTCCAAGTGATATTCGGCATGCTAATTACATTGCCGGTTGCCAAATTGCATTATCTCTTATAGTTTCCGAGATATGGACTATCGATAATTTACACCTTAGGCTCTGCTTCTAACTTGGGCCCAAATTGTAAAATGGTCTTATCTATTGGCGATTTCGTTCCAATTCACATTCCAAGTAATATTCGGCATGCTAATTACATTGCCGGTTGCCAAATTGCATTAACTCTTATAGTTTCCGAGATATGGACTATCGATAATTTACACCTTAGGCTCTGCTTCTAACTTGGGCCCAAATTGTAAAATGGTCTTATCTATTGGCGATTTCGTTCCAATTCACATTCCAAGTAATATTCGGCATGCTAATTACATTGCCGGTTGCCAAATTGCATTATCTCTTATAGTTTCCGAGATATGGACTATCGATAATTTACACCATAGGCTCTGCTTCTAACTTGGGCCCAAATTGTAAAATGGTCTTCTCTATTTGCGATTTCGTTCCAATTCACATTCCAAGTAATATTCGGCATGCTAATTACATTGCCGGTTGCCAAATTGCATTATCTCTTATAGTTTCCGAGATATGGACTATCGATAATTTACACCTTAGGCTCTGCTTCTAACTTGGGCCCAAATTGTAAAATGGTCTTATCTATTGGCGATTTCGTTCCAATTCACATTCCAAGTAATATTCGGCATGCTAATTACATTGCCGGTTGCCAAATTGCATTATCTCTTATAGTTTCCGAGATATGGACTATCGATAATTTACACCTTAGGCTCTGCTTCTAACTTGGGCCCAAATTGTAAAATGGTCTTATCTATTGGCGATTTCGTTCCAATTCACATTCCATGTAATATTCGGCATGCTAATTACATTGCCGGTTGCCAAATTGAATTATCTCTTATAGTTTCCGAGATATGGACTATCGATAATTTACACCTTAGGCTCTGCTTCTAACTTGGGCCCAAATTGTAAAATGGTCTTACCTATTGGCGATTTCGTTCCAATTCACATTCCAAGTAATATTCGGCATGCTAATTACATTGCCGGTTGCCAAATTGCATTATCTCTTATAGTTTCCGAGATATGGACTATCGATAATTTACACCTTAGGCTCTGCTTCTAACTTGGGCCCAAATTGTAAAATGGTCTTATCTATTGGCGATTTCGTTCCAATTCACATTCCAAGTAATATTCGGCATGCTAATTACATTGCCGGTTGCCAAATTGCATTATCTCTTATAGTTTCCGAGATATGGACTATCGATAATTTACACCTTAGGCTCTGCTTCCAACTTGGGCCCAAATTGTAAAATGGTCTTATCTATTGGCGATTTCGTCCCAATTCACATTCCAAGTGATATTCGGCATGCTAATTACATTGTCGGTTGCGAAAATGCATTATCTCTTATAGTTTCCGAGATATGGACTATCGATAATTTACACCTTAGGCTCTGCTTCTAACTTGGGCCCAAATTGTAAAATGATCTTATCTATTGGCGATTTCGTTCCAATTCACATTCCAAGTAGTATTCGGCATGCTAATTACATTGCCGGTTGCCAAATTGCATTATCTCTTATAGTTTCCGAGATATGGACTATCGATAATTTACACCTTAGGCTCTGCTTCTAACTTGGGCCCAAATTGTAAAATGGACTTATCTATTGGCGATTTAGTTGCAATTCACATTCCAAGTAATATTCGGCATGCTAATTACATTGCCGGTTGCCAAATTGCATTATCTCTTATAGTTTCCGAGATATGGACTATCGATAATTTACACCTTAGGCTCTGCTTCTAACTTGGGCCCAAATTGTAAAATGTTCTTATCTATTGGCGATTTCGTTCCAATTCACATTCCAAGTAATATTCGGCATGCTAATTGCATTGCCGGTTGCCAAATTGCATTATCTCTCATAGTTTCCGAGATATGGACTATCGATAATTTACACCTTAGGCTCTGCTTCTAACTTGGGCCTAAAATGTAAAATGGTCTTATCTATTGGCGATTTCGTTCCAATTCACATTCCAAGTAATATTCGGCATGCTAATTACATTGCCGGTTGCCAAATTGCATTATCTCTTATAGTTTCCGAGATATGGACTATCGATAATTTACACCTTAGGCTCTGCTTCTAACTTGGGCCCAAATTGTAAAATGGTCTTATCTATTGGCGATTTCGTTCCAATTCACACTCCAAGTAATATTCGGCATGCTAATTACATTGCCGGTTGCGAAATTGCATTATCTCTTATAGTTTCCGAGATATGGACTATCGATAATTTACACCTTAGGCTCTGCTTCTAACTTGGGCCCAAATTGTAAAATGGTCTTATCTATTGGCGATTTCGTTCCAATTCACATTCCAAGTAATATTCGGCATGCTAATTACATTGCCGGTTGCCAAATTGCATTATCTCTTATAGTTTCCGAGATATGGACTATCGATAATTTACACCATAGGCTCTGCTTCTAACTTGGGCCCAAATTGTAAAATGGTCTTATCTATTTGCGATTTCGTCCCAATTCACCAATTACATTGCCGGTTGCCAAATTGCATTATCTCTTATAGTTTCCGAGATATGGACTATCGATAATTTACACCTTAGGCTCTGCTTCTAACTTGGGCCCAAATTGTAAAATGGTCTTATCTATTGGCGATTTCGTTCCAATTCACATTCCAAGTAATATTCGGCATGCTAATTACATTGCCGGTTGTCAAATTGCATTATCTCTTATAGTTTCCGAGATATGGACTATCGATAATTTACACCATAGGCTCTGCTTCTAACTTGGGCCCAAATTGTAAAATGGTCTTATCTATTGGCGATTTCGTCCCAATTCACCAATTACATTGCCGGTTGCGAAATTGCATTATCTCTTATAGTTTCCGAGATATGGACTATCGATAATTTACACCTTAGGCTCTGCTTCTAACTTGGGCCCAAATTGTAAAATGGTCTTATCTATTGGCGATTTCGTCCCAATTCACATTCCAAGTGATATTCGGCATGCTAATTACATTGCCGGTTGCGAAATTGCATTATCTCTTATAGTTTCCGAGATATGGACTATCGATAATTTACACCTTAGGCTCTGCTTCCAACTTGGGCCCAAATTGTAAAATGGTCTTATCTATTGGCGATTTCGTCCCAATTCACATTCCAAGTGATATTCGGCATGCTAATTACATTGTCGGTTGCGAAAATGCATTATCTCTTATAGTTTCCGAGATATGGACTATCGATAATTTACACCTTAGGCTCTGCTTCTAACTTGGGCCCAAATTGTAAAATGGTCTTACCTATTGGCGATTTCGTTCCAATTCACATTCCAAGTAATATTCGGCATGCTAATTACATTGCCGGTTGCCAAATTGCATTATCTCTTATAGTTTCCGAGATATGGACTATCGATAATTTACACCTTAGGCTCTGCTTCTAACTTGGGCCCAAATTGTAAAATGGTCTTATCTATTGGCGATTTCGTTCCAATTCACATTCCAAGTAATATTCGGCATGCTAATTACATTGCCGGTTGCCAAATTGCATTATCTCTTATAGTTTCCGAGATATGGACTATCGATAATTTACACCTTAGGCTCTGCTTCCAACTTGGGCCCAAATTGTAAAATGGTCTTATCTATTGGCGATTTCGTCCCAATTCACATTCCAAGTGATATTCGGCATGCTAATTACATTGTCGGTTGCGAAAATGCATTATCTCTTATAGTTTCCGAGATATGGACTATCGATAATTTACACCTTAGGCTCTGCTTCTAACTTGGGCCCAAATTGTAAAATGATCTTATCTATTGGCGATTTCGTTCCAATTCACATTCCAAGTAGTATTCGGCATGCTAATTACATTGCCGGTTGCCAAATTGCATTATCTCTTATAGTTTCCGAGATATGGACTATCGATAATTTACACCTTAGGCTCTGCTTCTAACTTGGGCCCAAATTGTAAAATGGACTTATCTATTGGCGATTTAGTTGCAATTCACATTCCAAGTAATATTCGGCATGCTAATTACATTGCCGGTTGCCAAATTGCATTATCTCTTATAGTTTCCGAGATATGGACTATCGATAATTTACACCTTAGGCTCTGCTTCTAACTTGGGCCCAAATTGTAAAATGTTCTTATCTATTGGCGATTTCGTTCCAATTCACATTCCAAGTAATATTCGGCATGCTAATTGCATTGCCGGTTGCCAAATTGCATTATCTCTCATAGTTTCCGAGATATGGACTATCGATAATTTACACCTTAGGCTCTGCTTCTAACTTGGGCCTAAAATGTAAAATGGTCTTATCTATTGGCGATTTCGTTCCAATTCACATTCCAAGTAATATTCGGCATGCTAATTACATTGCCGGTTGCCAAATTGCATTATCTCTTATAGTTTCCGAGATATGGACTATCGATAATTTACACCTTAGGCTCTGCTTCTAACTTGGGCCCAAATTGTAAAATGGTCTTATCTATTGGCGATTTCGTTCCAATTCACACTCCAAGTAATATTCGGCATGCTAATTACATTGCCGGTTGCGAAATTGCATTATCTCTTATAGTTTCCGAGATATGGACTATCGATAATTTACACCTTAGGCTCTGCTTCTAACTTGGGCCCAAATTGTAAAATGGTCTTATCTATTGGCGATTTCGTTCCAATTCACATTCCAAGTAATATTCGGCATGCTAATTACATTGCCGGTTGCCAAATTGCATTATCTCTTATAGTTTCCGAGATATGGACTATCGATAATTTACACCATAGGCTCTGCTTCTAACTTGGGCCCAAATTGTAAAATGGTCTTATCTATTTGCGATTTCGTCCCAATTCACCAATTACATTGCCGGTTGCCAAATTGCATTATCTCTTATAGTTTCCGAGATATGGACTATCGATAATTTACACCTTAGGCTCTGCTTCTAACTTGGGCCCAAATTGTAAAATGGTCTTATCTATTGGCGATTTCGTTCCAATTCACATTCCAAGTAATATTCGGCATGCTAATTACATTGCCGGTTGTCAAATTGCATTATCTCTTATAGTTTCCGAGATATGGACTATCGATAATTTACACCATAGGCTCTGCTTCTAACTTGGGCCCAAATTGTAAAATGGTCTTATCTATTGGCGATTTCGTCCCAATTCACCAATTACATTGCCGGTTGCGAAATTGCATTATCTCTTATAGTTTCCGAGATATGGACTATCGATAATTTACACCTTAGGCTCTGCTTCTAACTTGGGCCCAAATTGTAAAATGGTCTTATCTATTGGCGATTTCGTCCCAATTCACATTCCAAGTGATATTCGGCATGCTAATTACATTGCCGGTTGCGAAATTGCATTATCTCTTATAGTTTCCGAGATATGGACTATCAATAATTTACACCTTAGGCTCTGCTTCTAACTTGGGCCCAAATTGTAAAATGGTCTTATCTATTGGCGATTTCGTTCCAATTCACATTCCAAGTAATATTCGGCATGCTAATTACATTGCCGGTTGCCAAATTGCATTATCTCTTATAGTTTCCGAGATATGGACTATCGATAATTTACACCTTAGGCTCTGCTTCTAACTTGGGCCCAAATTGTAAAATGGTCTTATCTATTGGCGATTTCGTTCCAAAGCATATTCCAAGTAATATTCGGCATGCTAATTACATTGCCGGTTGCCAAATTGCATTATCTCTTATAGTTTCCGAGATATGGACTATCGATAATTTACACCTTAGGCTCTGCTTCTAACTTGGGCCCAAATTGTAAAATGGTCTTATCTATTGGCGATTTCGTTCCAATTCACATTCCAAGTAATATTCGGCATGCTAATTACATTGCCGGTTGCCAAATTGCATTATCTCTTATAGTTTCCGAGATATGGACTATCGATAATTTACACCTTAGGCTCTGCTTCTAACTTGGGCCCAAATTGTAAAATGGTCTTATCTATTGGCGATTTCGTTCCAATTCACATTCCAAGTAATATTCGGCATGCTAATTACATTGCCGGTTGCCAAATTGCATTATCTCTTATAGTTTCCGAGATATGGACTATCGATAATTTACACCTTAGGCTCTGCTTCTAACTTGGGCCCAAATTGTAAAATGGTCTTATCTATTGGCGATTTCGTTCCAATTCACATTCCAAGTAATATTCGGCATGCTAATTACATTGCCGGTTGCCAAATTGAATTATCTCTTATAGTTTCCGAGATATGGACTATCGATAATTTACACCTTAGGCTCTGCTTCTAACTTGGGCCCAAATTGTAAAATGGTCTTATCTATTGGCGATTTCGTTCCAATTCACATTCCAAGTAATATTCGGCATGCTAATTACATTGCCGGTTGCCAAATTGCATTATCTCTTATAGTTTCCGAGATATGGACTATCGATAATTTACACCTTGGGCTCTGCTTCTAACTTGGGCCCAAATTGTAAAATGGTCTTATCTATTGGCGATTTCGTCCCAATTCACATTCCAAGTGATATTCGGCATGCTAATTACATTGCCGGTTGCGAAATTGCATTATCTCTTATAGTTTCCGAGATATGGACTATCAATAATTTACACCTTAGGCTCTGCTTCTAACTTGGGCCCAAATTGTAAAATGGTTTTATCTATTGGCGATTTCGTTCCAATTCACATTCCAAGTAATATTCGGCATGCTAATTACATTGCCGGTTGCCAAATTGCATTATCTCTTATAGTTTCCGAGATATGGACTATCGATAATTTACACCTTAGACTCTGCTTCTAACTTGGGCCCAAATTGTAAAATGGTCTTATCTATTGGCGATTTCGTTCCAATTCACATTCCAAGTAATATTCGGCATGCTAATTACATTGCCGGTTGCCAAATTGCATTATCTCTTATAGTTTCCGAGATATGGACTATCGATAATTTACACCTTAGGCTCTGCTTCTAACTTGGGCCCAAATTGTAAAATGGTCTTATCTATTGGCGATTTCGTTCTAATTCACATTCCAAGTAATATTCGGCATGCTAATTACATTGCCGGTTGCCAAATTGCATTATCTCTTATAGTTTCCGAGATATGGACTATCGATAATTTACACCTTAGGCTCTGCTTCTAACTTGGGCCCAAATTGTAAAATGGTCTTATCTATTGGCGATTTCGTTCCAATTCACATTCCAAGTAATATTCGGCATGCTAATTACATTGCCGGTTGCCAAATTGCATTATCTCTTATAGTTTCCGAGATATGGACTATCGATAATTTACACCTTAGGCTCTGCTTCTAACTTGGGCCCAAATTGTAAAATGGTCTTCTCTATTGGCGATTTCGTCCCAATTCACATTCCAAGTAATATTCGGCATGCTAATTACATTGCCGTTTGCGAAATTGCATTATCTCTTATAGTTTCAGAGATATGGACTATCGATAATTTACACCTTAGGCTCTGCTTCTAACTTGGGCCCAAATTGTAAAATGGTCTTATCTATTGACGATTTCGTTCCAATTCACATTCCAAGTAATATTCGGCATGCTAATTACATTGCCGGTTGCCAAATTGCATTATCTCTTATAGTTTCCGAGATATGGACTATCGATAATTTACACCTTAGGCTCTGCTTCTAACTTGGGCCCAAATTGTAAAATGGTCTTATCTATTGGCGATTTCGTTCCAATTCACATTCCAAGTAATATTCGGCATGCTAATTACATTGCCGGTTGCCAAATTGCATTAACTCTTATAGTTTCCGAGATATGGACTATCGATAATTTACACCTTAGGCTCTGCTTCTAACTTGGGCCCAAATTGTAAAATGGTCTTATCTATTGGCGATTTCGTTCCAATTGACATTCCAAGTAATATTCGGCATGCTAATTACATTGCCGGTTGCCAAATTGCATTATCTCTTATAGTTTCCGAGATATGGACTATCGATAATTTACACCATAGGCTCTGCTTCTAACTTGGGCCCAAATTGTAAAATGGTCTTCTCTATTTGCGATTTCGTTCCAATTCACATTCCAAGTAATATTTGGCATGCTAATTACATTGCCGGTTGCCAAATTGCATTATCTCTTATAGTTTCCGAGATATGGACTATCGATAATTTACACCTTAGGCTCTGCTTCTAACTTGGGCCCAAATTGTAAAATGGTCTTATCTATTGGCGATTTCGTTCCAATTCACATTCCAAGTAATATTCGGCAATCTAATTACATTGCCGGTTGCCAAATTGCATTATCTCTTATAGTTTCCGAGATATGGACTATCGATAATTTACACCTTAGGCTCTGCTTCTAACTTGGGCCCAAATTGTAAAATGGTCTTATCTATTGGCGATTTCGTTCCAATTCACATTCCAAGTAATATTCGGCATGCTAATTACATTGCCGGTTGCCAAATTGCATTATCTCTTATAGTTTCCGAGATATGGACTATCGATAATTTACACCTTAGGCTCTGCTTCTAACTTGGGCCCAAATTGTAAAATGGTCTTATCTATTGGCGATTTCGTTCCAATTCACATTCCAAGTAATATTCGGCATGCTAATTACATTGCCGGTTGCCAAATTGCATTATCTCTTATAGTTTCCGAGATATGGACTATCGATAATTTACACCTTAGGCTCTGCTTCTAACTTGGGCCCAAATTGTAAAATGGTCTTACCTATTGGCGATTTCGTTCCAATTCACATTCCAAGTAATATTCGGCATGCTAATTACATTGCCGGTTGCCAAATTGCATTATCTCTTATAGTTTCCGAGATATGGACTATCGATAATTTACACCTTAGGCTCTGCTTCTAACTTGGGCCCAAATTGTAAAATGGTCTTATCTATTGGCGATTTCGTTCCAATTCACATTCCAAGTAATATTCGGCATGCTAATTACATTGCCGGTTGCCAAATTGCATTATCTCTTATAGTTTCCGAGATATGGACTATCGATAATTTACACCTTAGGCTCTGCTTCCAACTTGGGCCCAAATTGTAAAATGGTCTTATCTATTGGCGATTTCGTCCCAATTCACATTCCAAGTGATATTCGGCATGCTAATTACATTGTCGGTTGCGAAAATGCATTATCTCTTATAGTTTCCGAGATATGGACTATCGATAATTTACACCTTAGGCTCTGCTTCTAACTTGGGCCCAAATTGTAAAATGATCTTATCTATTGGCGATTTCGTTCCAATTCACATTCCAAGTAATATTCGGCATGCTAATTACATTGCCGGTTGCCAAATTGCATTATCTCTTATAGTTTCCGAGATATGGACTATCGATAATTTACACCTTAGGCTCTGCTTCTAACTTGGGCCCAAATTGTAAAATGGACTTATCTATTGGCGATTTAGTTGCAATTCACATTCCAAGTAATATTCGGCATGCTAATTACATTGCCGGTTGCCAAATTGCATTATCTCTTATAGTTTCCGAGATATGGACTATCGATAATTTACACCTTAGGCTCTGCTTCTAACTTGGGCCCAAATTGTAAAATGTTCTTATCTATTGGCGATTTCGTTCCAATTCACATTCCAAGTAATATTCGGCATGCTAATTGCATTGCCGGTTGCCAAATTGCATTATCTCTTATAGTTTCCGAGATATGGACTATCGATAATTTACACCTTAGGCTCTGCTTCTAACTTGGGCCCAAATTGTAAAATGGTCTTATCTATTGGCGATTTCGTTCCAATTCACATTCCAAGTAATATTCGGCATGCTAATTACATTGCCGGTTGCCAAATTGCATTATCTCTTATAGTTTCCGAGATATGGACTATCGATAATTTACACCTTAGGCTCTGCTTCTAACTTGGGCCCAAATTGTAAAATGGTCTTATCTATTGGCGATTTCGTTCCAATTCACACTCCAAGTAATATTCGGCATGCTAATTACATTGCCGGTTGCGAAATTGCATTATCTCTTATAGTTTCCGAGATATGGACTATCGATAATTTACACCTTAGGCTCTGCTTCTAACTTGGGCCCAAATTGTAAAATGGTCTTATCTATTGGCGATTTCGTTCCAATTCACATTCCAAGTAATATTCGGCATGCTAATTACATTGCCGGTTGCCAAATTGCATTATCTCTTATAGTTTCCGAGATATGGACTATCGATAATTTACACCTTGGGCTCTGCTTCTAACTGGGCCCAAATTGTAAAATGGTCTTATCTATTGGCGATTTCGTTCCAATTCACATTCCAAGTAATATTCGGCATGCTAATTACATTGCCGGTTGCCAAATTGCATTATCTCTTATAGTTTCCGAGATATGGACTATCGATAATTTACACCTTAGGCTCTGCTTCTAACTTGGGCCCAAATTGTAAAATGGTCTTATCTATTGGCGATTTCGTCCCAATTCACATTCCAAGTGATATTCGGCATGCTAATTACATTGCCGGTTGCGAAATTGCATTATCTCTTATAGTTTCCGAGATATGGACTATCAATAATTTACACCTTAGGCTCTGCTTCTAACTTGGGCCCAAATTGTAAAATGGTCTTATCTATTGGCGATTTCGTTCCAATTCACATTCCAAGTAATATTCGGCATGCTAATTACATTGCCGGTTGCCAAATTGCATTATCTCTTATAGTTTCCGAGATATGGACTATCGATAATTTACACCTTAGGCTCTGCTTCTAACTTGGGCCCAAATTGTAAAATGGTCTTATCTATTGGCGATTTCGTTCCAATTCACATTCCTGGTAATATTCGGCATGCTAATTACATTGCCGGTTGCCAAATTGCATTATCTCTTATAGTTTCCGAGATATGGACTATCGATAATTTACACCTTAGGCTCTGCTTCTAACTTGGGCCCAAATTGTAAAATGGTCTTATCTATTGGCGATTTCGTTCCAATTCACATTCCAAGTAATATTCGGCATGCTAATTACATTGCCGGTTGCCAAATTGCATTATCTCTTATAGTTTCCGAGATATGGACTATCGATAATTTACACCTTAGGCTCTGCTTCTAACTTGGGCCCAAATTGTAAAATGGTCTTATCTATTGGCGATTTAGTTGCAATTCACATTCCAAGTAATATTCGGCATGCTAATTACATTGCCGGTTGCCAAATTGCATTATCTCTTATAGTTTCCGAGATATGGACTATCGATAATTTACACCTTAGGCTCTGCTTCTAACTTGGGCCCAAATTGTAAAATGGTCTTATCTATTGGCGATTTCGTTCCAATTCACATTCCAAGTAATATTCGGCATGCTAATTACATTGCCGGTTGCCAAATTGCATTATCTCTTATAGTTTCCGAGATATGGACTATCGATAATTTACACCTTAGGCTCTGCTTCTAACTTGGGCCCAAATTGTAAAATGGTCTTATCTATTGGCGATTTCGTTCCAATTCACACTCCAAGTAATATTCGGCATGCTAATTACATTGCCGGTTGCGAAATTGCATTATCTCTTATAGTTTCCGAGATATGGACTATCGATAATTTACACCTTAGGCTCTGCTTCTAACTTGGACCCAAATTGTAAAATGGTCTTATCTATTGGCGATTTCGTTCCAATTCACATTTCAAGTAATATTCGGCATGCTAATTACATTGCCGGTTGCCAAATTGCATTATCTCTTATAGTTTCCGAGATATGGACTATCGATAATTTACACCTTAGGCTCTGCTTCTAACTTGGGCCCAAATTGTAAAATGGTCTTATCTATTGGCGATTTCGTTCCAATTCACATTCCAAGTAATATTCGGCATGCTAATTACATTGCCGGTTGCCAAATTGCATTATCTCTTATAGTTTCCGAGATATGGACTATCGAAAATTTACACCTTAGGCTCTGCTTCTAACTTGGGCCCAAATTGTAAAATGGTCTTATCTATTGGCGATTTCGTCCCAATTCACATTCCAAGTGATATTCGGCATGCTAATTACATTGCCGGTTGCCAAATTGCATTATCTCTTATAGTTTCCGAGATATGGACTATCGATAATTTACACCTTAGGCTCTGCTTCTAACTTGGGCCCAAATTGTAAAATGGTCTTATCTATTGGCGATTTCGTTCCAATTCACATTCCAAGTAATATTCGGCATGCTAATTACATTGCCGGTTGCCAAATTGCATTAACTCTTATAGTTTCCGAGATATGGACTATCGATAATTTACACCTTAGGCTCTGCTTCTAACTTGGGCCCAAATTGTAAAATGGTCTTATCTATTGGCGATTTCGTTCCAATTCACATTCCAAGTAATATTCGGCATGCTAATTACATTGCCGGTTGCCAAATTGCATTATCTCTTATAGTTTCCGAGATATGGACTATCGATAATTTACACCATAGGCTCTGCTTCTAACTTGGGCCCAAATTGTAAAATGGTCTTCTCTATTTGCGATTTCGTTCCAATTCACATTCCAAGTAATATTCGGCATGCTAATTACATTGCCGGTTGCCAAATTGCATTATCTCTTATAGTTTCCGAGATATGGACTATCGATAATTTACACCTTAGGCTCTGCTTCTAACTTGGGCCCAAATTGTAAAATGGTCTTATCTATTGGCGATTTCGTTCCAATTCACATTCCAAGTAATATTCGGCATGCTAATTACATTGCCGGTTGCCAAATTGCATTATCTCTTATAGTTTCCGAGATATGGACTATCGATAATTTACACCTTAGGCTCTGCTTCTAACTTGGGCCCAAATTGTAAAATGGTCTTATCTATTGGCGATTTCGTTCCAATTCACATTCCATGTAATATTCGGCATGCTAATTACATTGCCGGTTGCCAAATTGAATTATCTCTTATAGTTTCCGAGATATGGACTATCGATAATTTACACCTTAGGCTCTGCTTCTAACTTGGGCCCAAATTGTAAAATGGTCTTACCTATTGGCGATTTCGTTCCAATTCACATTCCAAGTAATATTCGGCATGCTAATTACATTGCCGGTTGCCAAATTGCATTATCTCTTATAGTTTCCGAGATATGGACTATCGATAATTTACACCTTAGGCTCTGCTTCTAACTTGGGCCCAAATTGTAAAATGGTCTTATCTATTGGCGATTTCGTTCCAATTCACATTCCAAGTAATATTCGGCATGCTAATTACATTGCCGGTTGCCAAATTGCATTATCTCTTATAGTTTCCGAGATATGGACTATCGATAATTTACACCTTAGGCTCTGCTTCCAACTTGGGCCCAAATTGTAAAATGGTCTTATCTATTGGCGATTTCGTTCCAATTCACATTCCAAGTAATATTCGGCATGCTAATTACATTGCCGGTTGCCAAATTGCATTATCTCTTATAGTTTCCGAGATATGGACTATCGATAATTTACACCTTAGGCTCTGCTTCCAACTTGGGCCCAAATTGTAAAATGATCTTATCTATTGGCGATTTCGTTCCAATTCACATTCCAAGTAGTATTCGGCATGCTAATTACATTGCCGGTTGCCAAATTGCATTATCTCTTATAGTTTCCGAGATATGGACTATCGATAATTTACACCTTAGGCTCTGCTTCTAACTTGGGCCCAAATTGTAAAATGGACTTATCTATTGGCGATTTAGTTGCAATTCACATTCCAAGTAATATTCGGCATGCTAATTACATTGCCGGTTGCCAAATTGCATTATCTCTTATAGTTTCCGAGATATGGACTATCGATAATTTACACCTTAGGCTCTGCTTCTAACTTGGGCCCAAATTGTAAAATGTTCTTATCTATTGGCGATTTCGTTCCAATTCACATTCCAAGTAATATTCGGCATGCTAATTGCATTGCCGGTTGCCAAATTGCATTATCTCTCATAGTTTCCGAGATATGGACTATCGATAATTTACACCTTAGGCTCTGCTTCTAACTTGGGCCCAAAATGTAAAATGGTCTTATCTATTGGCGATTTCGTTCCAATTCACATTCCAAGTAATATTCGGCATGCTAATTACATTGCCGGTTGCCAAATTGCATTATCTCTTATAGTTTCCGAGATATGGACTATCGATAATTTACACCTTAGGCTCTGCTTCTAACTTGGGCCCAAATTGTAAAATGGTCTTATCTATTGGCGATTTCGTTCCAATTCACACTCCAAGTAATATTCGGCATGCTAATTACATTGCCGGTTGCGAAATTGCATTATCTCTTATAGTTTCCGAGATATGGACTATCGATAATTTACACCTTAGGCTCTGCTTCTAACTTGGGCCCAAATTGTAAAATGGTCTTATCTATTGGCGATTTCGTTCCAATTCACATTCCAAGTAATATTCGGCATGCTAATTACATTGCCGGTTGCCAAATTGCATTATCTCTTATAGTTTCCGAGATATGGACTATCGATAATTTACACCTTGGGCTCTGCTTCTAACTTGGGCCCAAATTGTAAAATGGTCTTATCTATTGGCGATTTCGTTCCAATTCACATTCCAAGTAATATTCGGCATGCTAATTACATTGCCGGTTGCCAAATTGCATTATCTCTTATAGTTTCCGAGATATGGACTATCGATAATTTACACCTTAGGCTCTGCTTCTAACTTGGGCCCAAATTGTAAAATGGTCTTATCTATTGGCGATTTCGTCCCAATTCACATTCCAAGTGATATTCGGCATGCTAATTACATTGCCGGTTGCGAAATTGCATTATCTCTTATAGTTTCCGAGATATGGACTATCAATAATTTACACCTTAGGCTCTGCTTCTAACTTGGGCCCAAATTGTAAAATGGCCTTATCTATTGGCGATTTCGTTCCAATTCACATTCCAAGTAATATTCGGCATGCTAATTACATTGCCGGTTGCCAAATTGCATTATCTCTTATAGTTTCCGAGATATGGACTATCGATAATTTACACCTTAGGCTCTGCTTCTAACTTGGGCCCAAATTGTAAAATGGTCTTATCTATTGGCGATTTCGTTCCAATTCACATTCCAAGTAATATTCGGCATGCTAATTACATTGCCGGTTGCCAAATTGCATTATCTCTTATAGTTTCCGAGATATGGACTATCGATAATTTACACCTTAGGCTCTGCTTCTAACTTGGGCCCAAATTGTAAAATGGTCTTATCTATTGGCGATTTCGTTCCAATTCACATTCCAAGTAATATTCGGCATGCTAATTACATTGCCGGTTGCCAAATTGCATTATCTCTTATAGTTTCCGAGATATGGACTATCGATAATTTACACCTTAGGCTCTGCTTCTAACTTGGGCCCAAATTGTAAAATGGTCTTATCTATTGGCGATTTAGTTGCAATTCACATTCCAAGTAATATTCGGCATGCTAATTACATTGCCGGTTGCCAAATTGCATTATCTCTTATAGTTTCAGAGATATGGACTATCGATAATTTACACCTTAGGCTCTGCTTCTAACTTGGGCCCAAATTGTAAAATGGTCTTATCTATTGGCGATTTCGTTCCAATTCACATTCCAAGTAATATTCGGCATGCTAATTACATTGCCGGTTGCCAAATTGCATTATCTCTTATAGTTTCCGAGATATGGACTATCGATAATTTACACCTTAGGCTCTGCTTCTAACTTGGGCCCAAATTGTAAAATGGTCTTATCTATTGGCGATTTCGTTCCAATTTACACTCCAAGTAATATTCGGCATGCTAATTACATTGCCGGTTGCGAAATTGCATTATCTCTTATAGTTTCCGAGATATGGACTATCGATAATTTACACCTTAGGCTCTGCTTCTAACTTGGACCCAAATTGTAAAATGGTCTTATCTATTGGCGATTTCGTTCCAATTCACATTTCAAGTAATATTCGGCATGCTAATTACATTGCCGGTTGCCAAATTGCATTATCTCTTATAGTTTCCGAGATATGGACTATCGATAATTTACACCTTAGGCTCTGCTTCTAACTTGGGCCCAAATTGTAAAATGGTCTTATCTATTGGCGATTTCGTTCCAATTCACATTCCAAATAATATTCGGCATGCTAATTACATTGCCGGTTGCCAAATTGCATTATCTCTTATAGTTTCCGAGATATGGACTATCGAAAATTTACACCTTAGGCTCTGCTTCTAACTTGGGCCCAAATTGTAAAATGGTCTTATCTATTGGCGATTTCGTCCCAATTCACATTCCAAGTGATATTCGGCATGCTAATTACATTGCCGGTTGCGAAATTGCATTATCTCTTATAGTTTCCGAGATATGGACTATCAATAATTTACACCTTAGTCTCTGCTTCTAACTTGGGCCCAAATTGTAAAATGGTCTTATCTATTGGCGATTTCGTTCCAATTCACATTCCAAGTAATATTCGGCATGCTAATTACATTGCCGGTTGCCAAATTGCATTATCTCTTATAGTTTCCGAGATATGGACTATCGATAATTTACACCTTAGGCTCTGCTTCTAACTTGGGCCCAAATTGTAAAATGGTCTTATCTATTGGCGATTTCGTTCCAATTCACATTCCAAGTAATATTCGGCATGCTAATTACATTGCCGGTTGCCAAATTGAATTATCTCTTATAGTTTCCGATATATGGACTATCGATAATTTACACCTTAGGCTCTGCTTCTAACTTGGGCCCAAATTGTAAAATGGTCTTACCTATTGGCGATTTCATTCCAATTCACATTCCAAGTAATATTCGGCATGCTAATTACATTGCCGGTTGCCAAATTGCATTATCTCTTATAGTTTCCAAGATATGGACTATCGATAATTTACACCTTAGGCTCTGCTTCTAACTTGGGCCCAAATTGTAAAATGGTCTTATCTATTGGCGATTTCGTTCCAATTCACATTCCAAGTAATATTCGGCATGCTAATTACATTGCCGGTTGCCAAATTGCATTATCTCTTATAGTTTCCGAGATATGGACTATCGATAATTTACACCTTAGGCTCTGCTTCTAACTTGGGCCCAAATTGTAAAATGGTCTTATCTATTGGCGATTTCGTCCCAATTCACATTCCAAGTGATATTCGGCATGCTAATTACATTGCCGGTTGCGAATTTGCATTATCTCTTATAGTTTCCGAGATATGGACTATCAATTATTTACACCTTAGGCTCTGCTTCTAACTTGGGCCCAAATTGTAAAATGGTCTTATCTATTGGCGATTTCGTTCCAATTCACATTCCAAGTAATATTCGGCATGCTAATTACATTGCCGGTTGCCAAATTGCATTATCTCTTATAGTTTCCGAGATATGGACTATCGATAATTTACACCTTAGGCTCTGCTTCTAACTTGGGCCCAAATTGTAAAATGGTCTTATCTATTGGCGATTTCGTTCCAATTCACATTTCAAGTAATATTCGGCATGCTAATTACATTGCCGGTTGCCAAATTGCATTATCTCTTATAGTTTCCGAGATATGGACTATCGATAATTTACACCTTAGGCTCTGCTTCTAACTTGGGCCCAAATTGTAAAATGGTCTTATCTATTGGCGATTTCGTTCCAATTCACACTCCAAGTAATATTCGGCATGCTAATTACATTGCCGGTTGCGAAATTGCATTATCTCTTATAGTTTCCGAGATATGGACTATCGATAATTTACACCTTAGGCTCTGCTTCTAACTTGGGCCCAAATTGTAAAATGGTCTTATCTATTGGCGATTTCGTTCCAATTCACATTCCAAGTAATATTCGGCATGCTAATTACATTGCCGGTTGCCAAATTGCATTATCTCTTATAGTTTCCGAGATATGGACTATCGATAATTTACACCTTGGGCTCTGCTTCTAACTTGGGCCCAAATTGTAAAATGGTCTTATCTATTGGCGATTTCGTTCCAATTCACATTCCAAGTAATATTCGGCATGCTAATTACATTGCCGGTTGCCAAATTGCATTATCTCTTATAGTTTCCGAGATATGGACTATCGATAATTTACACCTTAGGCTCTGCTTCTAACTTGGGCCCAAATTGTAAAATGGTCTTATCTATTGGCGATCTCGTCCCAATTCACATTCCAAGTGATATTCGGCATGCTAATTACATTTCCGGTTGCGAAATTGCATTATCTCTTATAGTTTCCGAGATATGGACTATCAATAATTTACACCTTAGGCTCTGCTTCTAACTTGGGCCCAAATTGTAAAATGGTCTTATCTATTGGCGATTTCGTTCCAATTCACATTCCAAGTAATATTCGGCATGCTAATTACATTGCCGGTTGCCAAATTGCATTATCTCTTATAGTTTCCGAGATATGGACTATCGATAATTTACACCTTAGGCTCTGCTTCTAACTTGGGCCCAAATTGTAAAATGGTCTTATCTATTGGCGATTTCGTTCCAATTCACATTCCAAGTAATATTCGGCATGCTAATTACATTGCCGGTTGCCAAATTGCATTATCTCTTATAGTTTCCGAGATATGGACTATCGATAATTTACACCTTAGGCTCTGCTTCTAACTTGGGCCCAAATTGTAAAATGGTCTTATCTATTGGCGATTTCGTTCCAATTCACATTCCAAGTAATATTCGGCATGCTAATTACATTGCCGGTTGCCAAATTGCATTATCTCTTATAGTTTCCGAGATATGGACTATCGAAAATTTACACCTTAGGCTCTGCTTCTAACTTGGGCCCAAATTGTAAAATGGTCTTATCTATTGGCGATTTCGTCCCAATTCACATTCCAAGTGATATTCGGCATGCTAATTACATTGCCGGTTGCGAAATTGCATTATCTCTTATAGTTTCCGAGATATGGACTATCAATAATTTACACCTTAGTCTCTGCTTCTAACTTGGGCCCAAATTGTAAAATGGTCTTATCTATTGGCGATTTCGTTCCAATTCACATTCCAAGTAATATTCGGCATGCTAATTACATTGCCGGTTGCCAAATTGCATTATCTCTTATAGTTTCCGAGATATGGACTATCGAAAATTTACACCTTAGGCTCTGCTTCTAACTTGGGCCCAAATTGTAAAATGGTCTTATCTATTGGCGATTTCGTCCCAATTCACATTCCAAGTGATATTCGGCATGCTAATTACATTGCCGGTTGCGAAATTACATTATCTCTTATAGTTTCCGAGATATGGACTATCAATAATTTACACCTTAGTCTCTGCTTCTAACTTGGGCCCAAATTGTAAAATGGTCTTATCTATTGGCGATTTCGTTCCAATTCACATTCCAAGTAATATTCGGCATGCTAATTACATTGCCGGTTGCCAAATTGCATTATCTCTTATAGTTTCCGAGATATGGACTATCGATAATTTACACCTTAGGCTCTGCTTCTAACTTGGGCCCAAATTGTAAAATGGTCTTATCTATTGGCGATTTCGTTCCAATTCACATTTCAAGTAATATTCGGCATGCTAATTACATTGCCGGTTGCCAAATTGAATTATCTCTTATAGTTTCAGGTTCGTCCATCGATATATGGACTATCGATAATTTACACCTTAGGCTCTGCTTCTAACTTGGGCCCAAATTGTAAAATGGTCTTACCTATTGGCGATTTCGTTCCAATTCACATTCCAAGTAATATTCGGCATGCTAATTACATTGCCGGTTGCCAAATTGCATTATCTCTTATAGTTTCCAAGATATGGACTATCGATAATTTACACCTTAGGCTCTGCTTCTAACTTGGGCCCAAATTGTAAAATGGTCTTATCTATTGGCGATTTCGTTCCAATTCACATTCCAAGTAATATTCGGCATGCTAATTACATTGCCGGTTGCCAAATTGCATTATCTCTTATAGTTTCCGAGATATGGACTATCGATAATTTACACCTTAGGCTCTGCTTCTAACTTGGGCCCAAATTGTAAAATGGTCTTATCTATTGGCGATTTCGTCCCAATTCACATTCCAAGTGATATTCGGCATGCTAATTACATTGCCGGTTGCGAATTTGCATTATCTCTTATAGTTTCCGAGATATGGACTATCAATTATTTACACCTTAGGCTCTGCTTCTAACTTGGGCCCAAATTGTAAAATGGTCTTATCTATTGGCGATTTCGTTCCAATTCACATTCCAAGTAATATTCGGCATGCTAATTACATTGCCGGTTGCCAAATTGCATTATCTCTTATAGTTTCCGAGATATGGACTATCGATAATTTACACCTTAGGCTCTGCTTCTAACTTGGGCCCAAATTGTAAAATGGTCTTATCTATTGGCGATTTCGTTCCAATTCACATTCCAAGTAATATTCGGCATGCTAACTACATTGCCGGTTGCCAAATTGCATTATCTCTTATAGTTTCCGAGATATGGACTATCGATAATTTACACCTTAGGCTCTTCTTCTAACTTGGGCCCAAATTGTAAAATGGTCTTATCTATTGGCGATTTCGTTCCAATTCACATTCCAAGTAATATTCGGCATGCTAATTACATTGCCGGTTGCCAAATTGCATTATCTCTTATAGTTTCCGAGATATGGACTATCGATTATTTACACCTTAGGCTCTGCTTCTAACTTGGGCCCAAATTGTAAAATGGTCTTATCTATTGGCCATTTCGTTCCAATTCACATTCCAAGTAATATTCGGCATGCTAATTACATTGCCGGTTGCCAAATTGCATTATCTCTTATAGTTTCCGAGATATGGACTATCGATAATTTACACCTTAGGCTCTGCTTCTAACTTGGGCCCAAATTGTAAAATGGTCTTACCTATTGGCGATTTCGTTCCAATTCACATTCCAAGTAATATTCGGCATGCTAATTACATTGCCGGTTGCCAAATTGAATTATCTCTTATAGTTTCCGAGATATGGACTATCGATAATTTACACCTTAGGCTCTGCTTCTAACTTGGGCCCAAATTGTAAAATGGTCTTACCTATTGGCGATTTCGTTCCAATTCACATTCCAAGTAATATTCGGCATGCTAATTACATTGCCGTTTGCCAAATTGCATTATCTCTTATAGTTTCCGAGATATGGACTATCGATAATTTACACCTTAGGCTCTGCTTCTAACTTGGACCCAAATTGTAAAATGGTCTTATCTATTGGCGATTTCGTTCCAATTCACATTCCAAGTAATATTCGGCATGCTAATTACATTGCCGGTTGCCAAATTGCATTATCTCTTATAGTTTCCGAGATATGGACTATCGATAATTTACACCTTAGGCTCTGCTTCTAACTTGGGCCCAAATTGTAAACTGGTCTTATCTATTGGCGATTTCGTCCCAATTCACATTCCAAGTGATATTCGACATGCTAATTACATTGCCGGTTGCGAAATTGCATTATCTCTTATAGTTTCCGAGATATGGACTATCAATAAATTACACCTTAGGCTCTGCTTCTAACTTGGGCCCAAATTGTAAAATGGTCTTATCTATTGGCGATTTCGTTCCAATTCACATTCCAAGTAATATTCGGCATGCTAATTACATTGCCGGTTGCCAAATTGCATTATCTCTTATAGTTTCCGAGATATGGATTATCGATAATTTACACCTTAGGCTCTGCTTCTAACTTGGGCCCAAATTGTAAAATGGTCTTATCTATTGGCGATTTCGTTCCAATTCACATTCCAAGTAATATTCGGCATGCTAATTACATTGCTGGTTGCCAAATTGCATTATCTCTTATAGTTTCCGAGATATGGACTATCGATAATTTACACCTTAGGCTCTGCTTCTAACTTGGGCCCAAATTGTAAAATGGTCTTATCTATTGGCGATTTCGTTCCAATTCACATTCCAAGTAATATTCGGCATGCTAATTACATTGCCGGTTGCCAAATTGCATTATCTCTTATAGTTTCCGAGATATGGACTATCGATAATTTACACCTTAGGCTCTGCTTCTAACTTGGGCCCAAATTGTAATATGGTCTTATCTATTGGCGATTTCGTTCCAATTCACACTCCAAGTAATATTCGGCATGCTAATTACATTACCGGTAGCGAAATTGCATTATCTCTTATAGTTTCCGAGATATGGACTATCGATAATTTACACCTTAGGCTCTGCTTCTAACTTGGGCCCAAATTGTAAAATGGTCTTATCTATTGGCGATTTCGTCCCAATTCACATTCCAAGTAATATTCGGCATGCTAATTACATTGCCGTTTGCGAAATTGCATTATCTCTTATAGTTTCAGAGATATGGACTATCGATAATTTACACCTTAGGCTCTGCTTCTAACTTGGGCCCAAATTGTAAAATGGTCTTATCTATTGGCGATTTCGTTCCAATTCACATTCCAAGTAATATTCGGAATGCTAATTACATTGCCGGTTGCCAAATTGCATTATCTCTTATAGTTTCCGAGATATGGACTATCGATAATTTACACCTTAGGCTCTGCTTCTAACTTGGGCCCAAATTGTAAAATGGTCTTATCTATTGGCGATTTCGTTCCAATTCACATTCCAAGTAATATTCGGCATGCTAATTACATTGCCGGTTGCCAAATTGCATTAACTTTTATAGTTTCCGAGATATGGACTATCGATAATTTACACCTTAGGCTCTGCTTCTAACTTGGGCCCAAATTGTAAAATGGTCTTATCTATTGGCGATTTCGTTCCAATTCACATTCCAAGTAATATTCGGCATGCTAATTACATTGCCGGTTGCCAAATTGCATTATCTCTTATAGTTTCCGAGATATGGACTATCGATAATTTACACCATAGGCTCTGCTTCTAACTTGGGCCCAAATTGTAAAATGGTCTTATCTATTGGCGATTTCGTTCCAATTCACATTCCAAGTAATATTCGGCATGCTAATTACATTGCCGGTTGCCAAATTGCATTATCTCTTATAGTTTCCGAGATATGGACTATCGATAATTTACACCTTAGGCTCTGCTTCTAACTTGGGCCCAAATTGTAAAATGGTCTTATCTATTGGCGATTTCGTTCCAATTCACATTCCAAGTAATATTCGGCATGCTAATTACATTGCCGGTTGCCAAATTGCATTATCTCTTATAGTTTCCGAGATATGGACTATCGATAATTTACACCTTAGGCTCTGCTTCTTACTTGGGCCCAAATTGTAAAATGGTCTTATCTATTGGCGATTTCGTTCCAATTCACATTCCAAGTAATATTCGGCATGCTAATTACATTGCCGGTTGCCAAATTGAATTATCTCTTATAGTTTCCGAGATATGGACTATCGATAATTTACACCTTAGGCTCTGCTTCTAACTTGGGCCCAAATTGTAAAATGGTCTTACCTATTGGCGATTTCGTTCCAATTCACATTCCAAGTAATATTCGGCATGCTAATTACATTGCCGGTTACCAAATTGCATTATCTCTTATAGTTTCCGAGATATGGACTATCGATAATTTACACCATAGGCTCTGCTTCTAACTTGGGCCCAAATTGTAAAATGGTCTTATCTATTGGCGATTTCGTTCCAATTCACATTCCAAGTAATATTCGGCATGCTAATTACATTGCCGGTTGCCAAATTGCATTATCTCTTATAGTTTCCGAGATATGGACTATCGATAATTTACACCTTAGGCTCTGCTTCTAACTTGGGCCCAAATTGTAAAATGGTCTTATCTATTAGCGATTTCGTTCCAATTCACATTCCAAGTAATATTCGGCATGCTAATTATATTGCCGGTTGCCAAATTGCATTATCTCTTATAGTTCCCGAGATATGGACTATCGATAATTTACACCTTAGGCTCTGCTTCTAACTTGGGCCCAAATTGTAAAATGGTCTTATCTATTGGCGATTTCGTTCCAATTCACATTCCAAGTAATATTCGGCATGCTAATTACATTGCCGGTTGCCAAATTGCATTATCTCTTATAGTTTCCGAGATATGGACTATCGATAATTTACACCTTAGGCTCTGCTTCTAACTTGGGCCCAAATTGTAAAATGGTCTTATCTATTGGCGATTTCGTCCCAATTCACATTCCAAGTGATATTCGGCATGCTAATTACATTGCCGGTTGCGAAATTGCATTATCACTTATAGTTTCCGAGATATGGACTATCGATAATTTACACCTTAGGCTCTGCTTCTATCTTGGGCCCAAATTGTAAAATGGTCTTATCTATTGGCGATTTCGTTCCAATTCACATTCCAAGTAATATTCGGCATGCTAATTACATTGCCGGTTGCCAAATTGCATTATCTCTTATAGTTTCCGAGATATGGACTATCGATAATTTACACCTTAGGCTCTGCTTCTAACTTGGGCCCAAATTGTAAAATGTTCTTATCTATTGGCGATTTCGTTCCAATTCACATTCCAAGTAATATTCGGCATGCTAATTGCATTGCCGGTTGCCAAATTGCATTATCTCTTATAGTTTCCGAGATATGGACTATCGATAATTTACACCTTAGGCTCTGCTTCTAACTTGGGCCCAAATTGTAAAATGGTCTTATCTATTGGCGATTTCGTCCCAATTCACATTCCAAGTGATATTCGGCATGCTAATTACATTGCCGGTTGCGAAATTGCATTATCTCTTATAGTTTCCGAGATATGGACTATCGATAATTTACACCTTAGGCTCTGCTTCTAACTTGGGCCCAAATTGTAAAATGGACTTATCTATTGGCGATTTAGTTGCAATTCACATTCCAAGTAATATTGGGCATGCTAATTACATTGCCGGTTGCCAAATTGCATTATCTCTTATAGTTTCCGAGATATGGACTATCGATAATTTACACCTTAGGCTCTGCTTCTAACTTGGGCCCAAATTGTAAAATGTTCTTATCTATTGGCGATTTCGTTCCAATTCACATTCCAAGTAATATTCGGCATGCTAATTGCATTGCCGGTTGCCAAATTGCATTATCTCTTATAGTTTCCGAGATATGGACTATCGATAATTTACACCTTAGGCTCTGCTTCTAACTTGGGCCCAAATTGTAAAATGGTCTTATCTATTATCGATTTCGTTCCAATTCACATTCCAAGTAATATTCGGCATGCTAATTACATTGCCGGTTGCCAAATTGCATTATCTCTTATAGTTTCCGAGATATGGACTATCGATAATTTACACCTTAGGCTCTGCTTCTAACTTGGGCCCAAATTGTAAAATGGTCTTATCTATTGGCGATTTCGTTCCAATTCACACTCCAAGTAATATTCGGCATGCTAATTACATTGCCGGTTGCGAAATTGCATTATCTCTTATAGTTTCCGAGATATGGACTATCGATAATTTACACCTTAGGCTCTGCTTCTAACTTGGGCCCAAATTGTAAAATGGTCTTATCTACTGGCGATTTCGTTCCAATTCACATTCCAAGTAATATTCGGCATGCTAATTACATTGCCGGTTGCCAAATTGCATTATCTCTTATAGTTTCCGAGATATGGACTATCGATAATTTACACCTTGGGCTCTGCTTCTAACTTGGGCCCAAATTGTAAAATGGTCTTATCTATTGGCGATTTCGTTCCAATTCACATTCCAAGTAATATTCGGCATGCTAATTACATTGCCGGTTGCCAAATTGCATTATCTCTTATAGTTTCCGAGATATGGACTATCGATAATTTACACCTTAGGCTCTGCTTCTAACTTGGGCCCAAATTGTAAAATGGTCTTATCTATTGGCGATTTCGTCCCAATTCACATTCCAAGTGATATTCGGCATGCTAATTACATTGCCGGTTGCGAAATTGCATTATCTCTTATAGTTTCCGAGATATGGACTATCAATAATTTACACCTTAGGCTCTGCTTCTAACTTGGGCCCAAATTGTAAAATGGTCTTATCTATTGGCGATTTCGTTCCAATTCACATTCCAAGTAATATTCGGCATGCTAATTACATTGCCGGTTGCCAAATTGCATTATCTCTTATAGTTTCCGAGATATGGACTATCGATAATTTACACCTTAGGCTCTGCTTCTTACTTGGGCCCAAATTGTAAAATGGTCTTATCTATTGGCGATTTCGTTCCAATTCACATTCCAAGTAATATTCGGCATGCTAATTACATTGCCGGTTGCCAAATTGAATTATCTCTTATAGTTTCCGAGATATGGACTATCGATAATTTACACCTTAGGCTCTGCTTCTAACTTGGGCCCAAATTGTAAAATGGTCTTACCTATTGGCGATTTCGTTCCAATTCACATTCCAAGTAATATTCGGCATGCTAATTACATTGCCGGTTGCCAAATTGCATTATCTCTTATAGTTTCCGAGATATGGACTATCGATAATTTACACCATAGGCTCTGCTTCTAACTTGGGCCCAAATTGTAAAATGGTCTTATCTATTGGCGATTTCGTTCCAATTCACATTCCAAGTAATATTCGGCATGCTAATTACATTGCCGGTTGCCAAATTGCATTATCTCTTATAGTTTCCGAGATATGGACTATCGATAATTTACACCTTAGGCTCTGCTTCTAACTTGGGCCCAAATTGTAAAATGGTCTTATCTATTAGCGATTTCGTTCCAATTCACATTCCAAGTAATATTCGGCATGCTAATTATATTGCCGGTTGCCAAATTGCATTATCTCTTATAGTTCCCGAGATATGGACTATCGATAATTTACACCTTAGGCTCTGCTTCTAACTTGGGCCCAAATTGTAAAATGGTCTTATCTATTGGCGATTTCGTTCCAATTCACATTCCAAGTAATATTCGGCATGCTAATTACATTGCCGGTTGCCAAATTGCATTAACTCTTATAGTTTCCGAGATATGGACTATCGATAATTTACACCTTAGGCTCTGCTTCTAACTTGGGCCCAAATTGTAAAATGGTCTTATCTATTGGCGATTTCGTCCCAATTCACATTCCAAGTGATATTCGGCATGCTAATTACATTGCCGGTTGCGAAATTGCATTATCTCTTATAGTTTCCGAGATATGGACTATCGATAATTTACACCTTAGGCTCTGCTTCTATCTTGGGCCCAAATTGTAAAATGGTCTTATCTATTGGCGATTTCGTTCCAATTCACATTCCAAGTAATATTCGGCATGCTAATTACATTGCCGGTTGCCAAATTGCATTATCTCTTATAGTTTCCGAGATATGGACTATCGATAATTTACACCTTAGGCTCTGCTTCTAACTTGGGCCCAAATTGTAAAATGTTCTTATCTATTGGCGATTTCGTTCCAATTCACATTCCAAGTAATATTCGGCATGCTAATTGCATTGCCGGTTGCCAAATTGCATTATCTCTTATAGTTTCCGAGATATGGACTATCGATAATTTACACCTTAGGCTCTGCTTCTAACTTGGGCCCAAATTGTAAAATGGTCTTATCTATTGGCGATTTCGTCCCAATTCACATTCCAAGTGATATTCGGCATGCTAATTACATTGCCGGTTGCGAAATTGCATTATCTCTTATAGTTTCCGAGATATGGACTATCGATAATTTACACCTTAGGCTCTGCTTCTAACTTGGGCCCAAATTGTAAAATGGACTTATCTATTGGCGATTTAGTTGCAATTCACATTCCAAGTAATATTGGGCATGCTAATTACATTGCCGGTTGCCAAATTGCATTATCTCTTATAGTTTCCGAGATATGGACTATCGATAATTTACACCTTAGGCTCTGCTTCTAACTTGGGCCCAAATTGTAAAATGTTCTTATCTATTGGCGATTTCGTTCCAATTCACATTCCAAGTAATATTCGGCATGCTAATTGCATTGCCGGTTGCCAAATTGCATTATCTCTTATAGTTTCCGAGATATGGACTATCGATAATTTACACCTTAGGCTCTGCTTCTAACTTGGGCCCAAATTGTAAAATGGTCTTATCTATTATCGATTTCGTTCCAATTCACATTCCAAGTAATATTCGGCATGCTAATTACATTGCCGGTTGCCAAATTGCATTATCTCTTATAGTTTCCGAGATATGGACTATCGATAATTTACACCTTAGGCTCTGCTTCTAACTTGGGCCCAAATTGTAAAATGGTCTTATCTATTGGCGATTTCGTTCCAATTCACATTCCAAGTAATATTCGGCATGCTAATTACATTGCCGGTTGCCAAATTGCATTATCTCTTATAGTTTCCGAGATATGGACTATCGATAATTTACACCTTGGGCTCTGCTTCTAACTTGGGCCCAAATTGTAAAATGGTCTTATCTATTGGCGATTTCGTTCCAATTCACATTCCAAGTAATATTCGGCATGCTAATTACATTGCCGGTTGCCAAATTGCATTATCTCTTATAGTTTCCGAGATATGGACTATCGATAATTTACACCTTAGGCTCTGCTTCTAACTTGGGCCCAAATTGTAAAATGGTCTTATCTATTGGCGATTTCGTCCCAATTCACATTCCAAGTGATATTCGGCATGCTAATTACATTGCCGGTTGCGAAATTGCATTATCTCTTATAGTTTCCGAGATATGGACTATCAATAATTTACACCTTAGGCTCTGCTTCTAACTTGGGCCCAAATTGTAAAATGGTCTTATCTATTGGCGATTTCGTTCCAATTCACATTCCAAGTAATATTCGGCATGCTAATTACATTGCCGGTTGCCAAATTGCATTATCTCTTATAGTTTCCGAGATATGGACTATCGATAATTTACACCTTAGGCTCTGCTTCTAACTTGGGCCCAAATTGTAAAATGGTCTTATCTATTGGCGATTTCGTTCCAATTCACATTCCAAGTAATATTCGGCATGCTAATTACATTGCCGGTTGCCAAATTGCATTATCTCTTATAGTTTCCGAGATATGGACTATCGATAATTTACACCTTAGGCTCTGCTTCTAACTTGGGCCCAAATTGTAAAATGGTCTTATCTATTGGCGATTTCGTTCCAATTCACATTCCAAGTAATATTCGGCATGCTAATTACATTGCCGGTTGCCAAATTGCATTATCTCTTATAGTTTCCGAGATATGGACTATCGATAATTTACACCTTAGGCTCTGCTTCTAACTTGGGCCCAAATTGTAAAATGGTCTTATCTATTGGCGAATTAGTTGCAATTCACATTCCAAGTAATATTCGGCATGCTAATTACATTGCCGGTTGCCAAATTGCATTATCTCTTATAGTTTCCGAGATATGGACTATCGATAATTTACACCTTAGGCTCTGCTTCTAACTTGGGCCCAAATTGTAAAATGGTCTTATCTATTGGCGATTTCGTTCCAATTCACATTCCAAGTAATATTCGGCATGCTAATTACATTGCCGGTTGCCAAATTGCATTATCTCTTATAGTTTCCGAGATATGGACTGTCGATAATTTACACCTTAGGCTCTGCTTCTAACTTGGGCCCAAATTGTAAAATGGTCTTATCTATTGGCGATTTCGTTCCAATTCACACTCCAAGTAATATTCGGCATGCTAATTACATTGCCGGTTGCGAAATTGCATTATCTCTTATAGTTTCCGAGATATGGACTATCGATAATTTACACCTTAGGCTCTGCTTCTAACTTGGACCCAAATTGTAAAATGGTCTTATCTATTGGCGATTTCGTTCCAATTCACATTCCAAGTAATATTCGGCATGCTAATTACATTGCCGGTTGCCAAATTGCATTATCTCTTATAGTTTCCGAGATATGGACTATCGATAATTTACACCTTAGGCTCTGATTCTAACTTGGGCCCAAATTGTAAAATGGTCTTATCTATTGGCCATTTCGTTCCAATTCACATTCCAAGTAATATTCGGCATGCTAATTACATTGCCGGTTGCCAAATTGCATTATCTCTTATAGTTTCCGAGATATGGACTATCGATAATTTACACCGTAGGCTCTGCTTCTAACTTGGGCCCAAATTGTAAAATGGTCTTACCTATTGGCGATTTCGTTCCAATTCACATTCCAAGTAATATTCGGCATGCTAATTACATTGCCGGTTGCCAAATTGAATTATCTCTTATAGTTTCCGAGATATGGACTATCGATAATTTACACCTTAGGCTCTGCTTCTAACTTGGGCCCAAATTGTAAAATGGTCTTACCTATTGGCGATTTCGTTCCAATTCACATTCCAAGTAATATTCGGCATGCTAATTACATTGCCGGTTGCCAAATTGCATTATCTCTTATAGTTTCCGAGATATGGACTATCGATAATTTACACCTTAGGCTCTGATTCTAACTTGGGCCCAAATTGTAAAATGGTCTTATCTATTGGCGATTTCGTTCCAATTCACATTCCAAGTAATATTCGGCATGCTAATTACATTGCCGGTTGCCAAATTGCATTATCTCTTATAGTTTCCGAGATATGGACTATCGATAATTTACACCTTAGGCTCTGCTTCTAACTTGGGCCCAAATTGTAAAATGGTCTTATCTATTGGCGATTTCGTCCCAATTCACATTCCAAGTGATATTCGGCATGCTAATTACATTGCCGGTTGCGAAATTGCATTATCTCTTATAGTTTCCGAGATATGGACTATCAATAATTTACACCTTAGGCTCTGCTTCTAACTTGGGCCCAAATTGTAAAATGGTCTTATCTATTGGCGATTTCGTTCCAATTCACATTCCAAGTAATATTCGGCATGCTAATTACATTGCCGGTTGCCAAATTGCATTATCTCTTATAGTTTCCGAGATATGGACTATCGATAATTTACACCTTAGGCTCTGCTTCTAACTTGGGCCCAAATTGTAAAATGGCCTTATCTATTGGCGATTTCGTTCCAATTCACATTCCAAGTAATATTCGGCATGCTAATTACATTGCCGGTTGCCAAATTGCATTATCTCTTATAGTTTCCGAGATATGGACTATCGATAATTTACACCTTAGGCTCTGCTTCTAACTTGGGCCCAAATTGTAAAATGGTCTTATCTATTGGCGATTTCGTTCCAATTCACATTCCAAGTAATATTCGGCATGCTAATTACATTGCCGGTTGCCAAATTGCATTAACTTTTATAGTTTCCGAGATATGGACTATCGATAATTTACACCTTAGGCTCTGCTTCTAACTTGGGCCCAAATTGTAAAATGGTCTTATCTATTGGCGATTTCGTTCCAATTCACATTCCAAGTAATATTCGGCATGCTAATTACATTGCCGGTTGCCAAATTGCATTATCTCTTATAGTTTCCGAGATATGGACTATCGATAATTTACACCATAGGCTCTGCTTCTAACTTGGGCCCAAATTGTAAAATGGTCTTATCTATTGGCGATTTCGTTCCAATTCACATTCCAAGTAATATTCGGCATGCTAATTACATTGCCGGTTGCCAAATTGCATTATCTCTTATAGTTTCCGAGATATGGACTATCGATAATTTACACCTTAGGCTCTGCTTCTTACTTGGGCCCAAATTGTAAAATGGTCTTATCTATTGGCGATTTCGTTCCAATTCACATTCCAAGTAATATTCGGCATGCTAATTACATTGCCGGTTGCCAAATGGAATTATCTCTTATAGTTTCCGAGATATGGACTATCGATAATTTACACCTTAGGCTCTGCTTCTAACTTGGGCCCAAATTGTAAAATGGTCTTACCTATTGGCGATTTCGTTCCAATTCACATTCCAAGTAATATTCGGCATGCTAATTAAATTGCCGGTTGCCAAATTTCATTATCTCTTATAGTTTCCGAGATATGGACTATCGATAATTTACACCTTAGGCTCTGCTTCTAACTTGGGCCCAAATTGTAAAAGGGTCTTATCTATTGGCGATTTCGTTCCAATTCACATTCCAAGTAATATTCGGCATGCTAATTACATTGCTGGTTGCCAAATTGCATTATCTCTTATAGTTTCCGAGATATGGACTATCGATAATTTACACCTTAGGCTCTGCTTCTAACTTGGGCCCAAATTGTAAAATGGTCTTATCTATTGGCGATTTCGTTCCAATTCACATTCCAAGTAATATTCGGCATGCTAATTACATTGCCGGTTGCCAAATTGCATTATCTCTTATAGTTCCCGAGATATGGACTATCGATAATTTACACCTTAGGCTCTGCTTCTAACTTGGGCCCAAATTGTAAAATGGTCTTATCTATGGCGATTTCGTTCCAATTCACATTCCAAGTAATATTCGGCATGCTAATTACATTGCCGGTTGCCAAATTGCATTAACTTTTATAGTTTCCGAGATATGGACTATCGATAATTTACACCTTAGGCTCTGCTTCTAACTTGGGCCCAAATTGTAAAATGGTCTTATCTATTGGCGATTTCGTTCCAATTCACATTCCAAGTAATATTCGGCATGCTAATTACATTGCCGGTTGCCAAATTGCATTATCTCTTATAGTTTCTGAGATATGGACTATCGATAATTTACACCTTAGGCTCTGCTTCTAACTTGGGCCCAAATTGTAAAATGGTCTTCTCTATTGGCGATTTCGTCCCAATTCACATTCCAAGTGATATTCGGCATGCTAATTACATTGCCGGTTGCGAAATTGCATTATCTCTTATAGTTTCCGAGATATGGACTATCAATAATTTACACCTTAGGCTCTGCTTCTAACTTGGGCCCAAATTGTAAAATGGTCTTATCTATTGGCGATTTCGTTCCAATTCACATTCCAAGTAATATTCGGCATGCTAATTACATTGCCGGTTGCCAAATTGCATTATCTCTTATAGTTTCCGAGATATGGACTATCGATAATTTACACCTTAGGCTCTGCTTCTAACTTGGGCCCAAATTGTAAAATGGTCTTATCTATTGGCGATTTCGTTCCAATTCACATTCCAAGTAATATTCGGCATGCTAATTACATTGCCGGTTGCCAAATTGCATTATCTCTTATAGTTTCCGAGATATGGACTATCGATAATTTACACCTTAGGCTCTGCTTCTAACTTGGGCCCAAATTGTAAAATGGTCTTATCTATTGGCGATTTCGTTCCAATTCACATTCCAAGTAATGTTCGGCATGCTAACTACATTGCCGGTTGCCAAATTGCATTATCTCTTATAGTTTCCGAGATATGGACTATCGATAATTTACACCTTAGGCTCTGCTTCTAACTTGGGCCCAAATTGTAAAATGGTCTTATCTATTGGCGATTTAGTTGCAATTCACATTCCAAGTAATATTCGGCATGCTAATTACATTGCCGGTTGCCAAATTGCATTATCTCTTATAGTTTCCGAGATATGGACTATCGATAATTTACACCTTAGGCTCTGCTTCTAACTTGGGCCCAAATTGTAAAATGGTCTTATCTATTGGCGATTTCGTTCCAATTCACATTCCAAGTAATATTCGGCATGCTAATTACATTGCCGGTTGCCAAATTGCATTATCTCTTATAGTTTCCGAGATATGGACTATCGATAATTTACACCTTAGGCTCTGCTTCTAACTTGGGCCCAAATTGTAAAATGGTC
>NW_027473086.1:0-74596 GCF_030347505.1 Rhynchophorus ferrugineus
GGCAATGTAATTAGCATGCCGAATATCACTTGGAATGTGAATTGGGACGAAATTGCCAATAGATAAGACCATTTTACAATTTGGGCCCAAGTTAGAAGCAGAGCCTAAGGTGTAAATTATCGATAGTCCATATCTCGGAAACTATAAGAGATAATGCAATTTGGCAACCGGCAATGTAATTAGCATGCCGAATATTACTTGGAATGTGAATTGGAACGAAATCGCCAATAGATAAGACCATTTTACAATTTGGGCCCAAGTTAGAAGCAGAGCCTAAGGTGTAAATTATCGATAGTCCATATCTCGGAAACTATAAGAGATAATGCAATTTGGCAACCGGCAATGTAATTAGCATGCCGAATATTACTTGGAATGTGAATTGGAACGAAATCGCCAATAGATAAGACCATTTTACAATTTGGGCCCAAGTTAGAAGCAGAGCCTAAGGTGTAAATTATCGATAGTCCATATCTCGGAAACTATAAGAGATAATGCAATTTGGCAAGCGGCAATGTAATTAGCATGCCGAATATTACTTGGAATGTGAATTGGAACGAAATCGCCAATAGATAAGACCATTTTACAATTTGGGCCCAAGTTAGAAGCAGAGCCTAAGGTGTAAATTATTGATAGTCCATATCTCGGAAACTATAAGAGATAATGCAATTTCGCAACCGGCAATGTAATTAGCATGCCGAATATCACTTGGAATATGAATTGGGACGAAATCGCCAATAGATAAGACCATTTTACAATTTGGGCCCAAGTTAGAAGC
Source organism: Rhynchophorus ferrugineus (assembly GCF_030347505.1). Lineage (NCBI taxonomy): Eukaryota > Metazoa > Arthropoda > Insecta > Coleoptera > Curculionidae > Rhynchophorus > Rhynchophorus ferrugineus. The sequence continues at coordinate 776 of NW_027473086.1, forward strand.
AGAGCCTAAGGTGTAAATTATCGATAGTCCATATCTCAGAAACTATAAGAGATAATGCAATTTGGCAACCGGCAATGTAATTAGCATGCCGAATATTACTTGGAATGTGAATTGGAACGAAATCGCCAATAGGTAAGACCATTTTACAATTTGGGCCCAAGTTAGAAGCAGAGCCTAAGGTGTAAATTATCGATAGTCCATATCTCGGAAACTATAAGAGATACTTCAATTTGGCAACCGGCAATGTAATTAGCATGCCGAATATTACTTGGAATGTGAATTGGAACGAAATCGCCAATAGATAAGACCATTTTACAATTTGGGCCCAAGTTAGAAGCAGAGCCTAAGGTGTAAATTATCGATAGTCCATATCTCGGAAACTATAAGAGATAATGCAATTTGGCAACTGGCAATGTAATTAGAATGCCGAATATTACTTGGAATGTGAATTGGAACGAAATCGCCAATAGATAAGACCATTTTACAATTTGGGCCCAAGTTAGAAGCAGAGCCTATGGTGTAAATTATCGATAGTCCATATCTCGGAAACTATAAGAGATAATGAAATTTGGCAACCGGCAATGTAATTAGCATGCCGAATATTACTTGGAATGTGAATTGGAACGAAATCGCCAATAGATAAGACCATTTTACAATTTGGGCCCAAGTTAGAAGCAGAGCCTAAGGTGTAAATTATCGATAGTCCATATCTCGGAAACTATAAGAGATAATGCAATTTGGCAAGCGGCAATGTAATTAGCATGCCGAATATTACTTGGAATGTGAATTGGAACGAAATCGCCAATAGATAAGACCATTTTACAATTTGGGCCCAAGTTAGAAGCAGAGCCTAAGGTGTAAATTATTGATAGTCCATATCTCGGAAACTATAAGAGATAATGCAATTTCGCAACCGGCAATGTAATTAGCATGCCGAATATCACTTGGAATATGAATTGGGACGAAATCGCCAATAGATAAGACCATTTTACAATTTGGGCCCAAGTTAGAAGCAGAGCCTAAGGTGTAAATTATCGATAGTCCATATCTCAGAAACTATAAGAGATAATGCAATTTGGCAACCGGCAATGTAATTAGCATGCCGAATATTACTTGGAATGTGAATTGGAACGAAATCGCCAATAGGTAAGACCATTTTACAATTTGGGCCCAAGTTAGAAGCAGAGCCTAAGGTGTAAATTATCGATAGTCCATATCTCGGAAACTATAAGAGATACTTCAATTTGGCAACCGGCAATGTAATTAGCATGCCGAATATTACTTGGAATGTGAATTGGAACGAAATCGCCAATAGATAAGACCATTTTACAATTTGGGCCCAAGTTAGAAGCAGAGCCTAAGGTGTAAATTATCGATAGTCCATATCTCGGAAACTATAAGAGATAATGCAATTTGGCAACTGGCAATGTAATTAGAATGCCGAATATTACTTGGAATGTGAATTGGAACGAAATCGCCAATAGATAAGACCATTTTACAATTTGGGCCCAAGTTAGAAGCAGAGCCTATGGTGTAAATTATCGATAGTCCATATCTCGGAAACTATAAGAGATAATGAAATTTGGCAACCGGCAATGTAATTAGCATGCCGAATATTACTTGGAATGTGAATTGGAACGAAATCGCCAATAGATAAGACCATTTTACAATTTGGGCCCAAGTTAGAAGCAGAGCCTAAGGTGTAAATTATCGATAGTCCATATCTCGGAAACTATAAGAGATAATGCAATTTGGCAACCGGTAATGTAATTAGCATGCCGAATATTACTTGGAATGTGAATTGGAACGAAATCGCCAATAGATAAGACCATTTTACAATTTGGGCCCAAGTTAGAAGCAGAGCCTAAGGTGTAAATTATCGATAGTCCATATCTCGGAAACTATAAGAGATACTTCAATTTGGCAACCGGCAATGTAATTAGCATGCCGAATATTACTTGGAATGTGAATTGGAACGAAATCGCCAATAGATAAGACCATTTTACAATTTGGGCCCAAGTTAGAAGCAGAGCCTAAGGTGTAAATTATCGATAGTCCATATCTCGGAAACTATAAGAGATAATGCAATTTGGCAACTGGCAATGTAATTAGAATGCCGAATATTACTTGGAATGTGAATTGGAACGAAATCGCCAATAGATAAGACCATTTTACAATTTGGGCCCAAGTTAGAAGCAGAGCCTATGGTGTAAATTATCGATAGTCCATATCTCGGAAACTATAAGAGATAATGAAATTTGGCAACCGGCAATGTAATTAGCATGCCGAATATTACTTGGAATGTGAATTGGAACGAAATCGCCAATAGATAAGACCATTTTACAATTTGGGCCCAAGTTAGAAGCAGAGCCTAAGGTGTAAATTATCGATAGTCCATATCTCGGAAACTATAAGAGATAATGCAATTTGGCAACCGGCAATGTAATTAGCATGCCGAATATTACTTGGAATGTGAATTGGAACGAAATCGCCAATAGATAAGACCATTTTACAATTTGGGCCCAAGTTAGAAGCAGAGCCTAAGGTGTAAATTATCGATAGTCCATATCTCGGAAACTATAAGAGATAATGCAATTTGGCAACCGGCAATGTAATTAGCATGCCGAATATTACTTGGAATGTGAATTGGAACGAAATCGCCAATAGATAAGACCATTTTACAATTTGGGCCCAAGTTAGAAGCAGAGCCTAAGGTGTAAATTATCGATAGTCCATATCTCGGAAACTATAAGAGATAATGCAATTTGGCAAGCGGCAATGTAATTAGCATGCCGAATATTACTTGGAATGTGAATTGGAACGAAATCGCCAATAGATAAGACCATTTTACAATTTGGGCCCAAGTTAGAAGCAGAGCCTAAGGTGTAAATTATTGATAGTCCATATCTCGGAAACTATAAGAGATAATGCAATTTCGCAACCGGCAATGTAATTAGCATGCCGAATATCACTTGGAATATGAATTGGGACGAAATCGCCAATAGATAAGACCATTTTACAATTTGGGCCCAAGTTAGAAGCAGAGCCTAAGGTGTAAATTATCGATAGTCCATATCTCAGAAACTATAAGAGATAATGCAATTTGGCAACCGGCAATGTAATTAGCATGCCGAATATTACTTGGAATGTGAATTGGAACGAAATCGCCAATAGGTAAGACCATTTTACAATTTGGGCCCAAGTTAGAAGCAGAGCCTAAGGTGTAAATTATCGATAGTCCATATCTCGGAAACTATAAGAGATACTTCAATTTGGCAACCGGCAATGTAATTAGCATGCCGAATATTACTTGGAATGTGAATTGGAACGAAATCGCCAATAGATAAGACCATTTTACAATTTGGGCCCAAGTTAGAAGCAGAGCCTAAGGTGTAAATTATCGATAGTCCATATCTCGGAAACTATAAGAGATAATGCAATTTGGCAACTGGCAATGTAATTAGAATGCCGAATATTACTTGGAATGTGAATTGGAACGAAATCGCCAATAGATAAGACCATTTTACAATTTGGGCCCAAGTTAGAAGCAGAGCCTATGGTGTAAATTATCGATAGTCCATATCTCGGAAACTATAAGAGATAATGAAATTTGGCAACCGGCAATGTAATTAGCATGCCGAATATTACTTGGAATGTGAATTGGAACGAAATCGCCAATAGATAAGACCATTTTACAATTTGGGCCCAAGTTAGAAGCAGAGCCTAAGGTGTAAATTATCGATAGTCCATATCTCGGAAACTATAAGAGATAATGCAATTTGGCAACCGGTAATGTAATTAGCATGCCGAATATTACTTGGAATGTGAATTGGAACGAAATCGCCAATAGATAAGACCATTTTACAATTTGGGCCCAAGTTAGAAGCAGAGCCTAAGGTGTAAATTATCGATAGTCCATATCTCGGAAACTATAAGAGATAATTCAATTTGGCAACCGGCAATGTAATTAGCATGCCGAATATTACTTGGAATGTGAATTGGAACGAAATCGCCAATAGATAAGACCATTTTACAATTTGGGCCCAAGTTAGAAGCAGAGCCTAAGGTGTAAATTATCGATAGTCCATATCTCGGAAACTATAAGAGATAATGCAATTTGGCAACCGGCAACGTAATTAGCATGCCGAATATTACTTGGAATGTGAATTGGAACGAAATCGCCAATAGATAAGACCATTTTACAATTTGGGCCCAAGTTAGAAGCAGAGCCTAAGGTGTAAATTATCGATAGTCCATATCTCGGAAACTATAAGAGATAATGCAATTTGGCAACCGGCAATGTAATTAGCATGCCGAATATTACTTGGAATGTGAATTGGAACGAAATCGCCAATAGATAAGACCATTTTACAATTTGGGCCCAAGTTAGAAGCAGAGCCTAAGGTGTAAATTATCGATAGTCCATATCTCGGAAACTATAAGAGATAATGCAATTTGGCAACCGGCAATGTAATTAGCATGCCGAATATTACTTGGAATGTGAATTGGAACGAAATCGCCAATAGATAAGACCATTTTACAATTTGGGCCCAAGTTAGAAGCAGAGCCTAAGGTGTAAATTATCGATAGTCCATATCTCAGAAACTATAAGAGATAATGCAATTTGGCAACCGGCAATGTAATTAGCATGCCGAATATTACTTGGAATGTGAATTGGAACGAAATCGCCAATAGATAAGACCATTTTACAATTTGGGCCCAAGTTAGAAGCAGAGCCTAAGGTGTAAATTATCGATAGTCCATATCTCGGAAACTATAAGAGATAATGCAATTTGGCAACCGGCAATGTAATTAGCATGTCGAATATTACTTGGAATGTGAATTGGAACGAAATCGCCAATAGGTAAGACCATTTTACAATTTGGGCCCAAGTTAGAAGCAGAGCCTAAGGTGTAAATTATCGATAGTCCATATCTCGGAAACTATAAGAGATAATTCAATTTGGCAACCGGCAATGTAATTAGCATGCCGAATATTACTTGGAATGTGAATTGGAACGAAATCGCCAATAGATAAGACCATTTTACAATTTGGGCCCAAGTTAGAAGCAGAGCCTAAGGTGTTAATTATCGATAGTCCATATCTCGGAAACTATAAGAGATAATGCAATTTGGCAACAGGCAATGTAATTAGCATGCCGAATATTACTTGGAATGTGAATTGGAACGAAATCGCCAATAGATAAGACCATTTTACAATTTGGGCCCAAGTTAGAAGCAGAGCCTATGGTGTAAATTATCGATAGTCCATATCTCGGAAACTATAAGAGATAATGCAATTTGGCAACCGGCAATGTAATTAGCATGCCGAATATTACTTGGAATGTGAATTGGAACGAAATCGCCAATAGATAAGACCATTTTACAATTTGGGCCCAAGTTAGAAGCTGAGCCTAAGGTGTAAATTATCGATAGTCCATATCTCGGAAACTATAAGAGATAATGCAATTTGGCAACCGGCAATGTAATTAGCATGCCGAATATTACTTGGAATGTGAATTGGAACGAAATCGCCAATAGATAAGACCATTTTACAATTTGGGCCCAAGTTAGAAGCAGAGCCTAAGGTGTAAATTATCGATAGTCCATATCTCGGAAACTATAAGAGATAATGCAATTTGGCAACCGGCAATGTAATTAGCATGCCGAATATTACTTGGAATGTGAATTGGAACGAAATCGCCAATAGATAAGACCATTTTACAATTTGGGTCCAAGTTAGAAGCAGAGCCTAAGGTGTAAATTATCGATAGTCCATATCTCGGAAACTATAAGAGATAATGCAATTTCGCAACCGGCAATGTAATTAGCATGCCGAATATCACTTGGAATGTGAATTGGGACGAAATTGCCAATAGATAAGACCATTTTACAATTTGGGCCCAAGTTAGAAGCAGAGCCTAAGGTGTAAATTATCGATAGTCCATATCTCGGAAACTATAAGAGATAATGCAATTTGGCAACCGGCAATGTAATTAGCATGCCGAATATTACTTGGAATGTGAATTGGAACGAAATCGCCAATAGATAAGACCATTTTACAATTTGGGCCCAAGTTAGAAGCTGAGCCTAAGGTGTAAATTATCGATAGTCCATATCTCGGAAACTATAAGAGATAATGCAATTTGGCAACCGGCAATGTAATTAGCATGCCGAATATTACTTGGAATGTGAATTGGAACGAAATCGCCAATAGGTAAGACCATTTTACAATTTGGGCCCAAGTTAGAAGCAGAGCCTAAGGTGTAAATTATCGATAGTCCATATCTCGGAAACTATAAGAGATAATTCAATTTGGCAACCGGCAATGTAATTAGCATGCCGAATATTACTTGGAATGTGAATTGGAACGAAATCGCCAATAGATAAGACCATTTTACAATTTGGGCCCAAGTTAGAAGCAGAGCCTAAGGTGTAAATTATCGATAGTCCATATCTCGGAAACTATAAGAGATAATGCAATTTGGCAACCGGCAATGTAATTAGCATGCCGAATATTACTTGGAATGTGAATTGGAACGAAATCGCCAATAGATAAGACCATTTTACAATTTGGGCCCAAGTTAGAAGCAGAGCCTAAGGTGTAAATTATCGATAGTCCATATCTCGGAAACTATAAGAGATAATGCAATTTGGCAACCGGCAATGTAATTAGCATGCCGAATATTACTTGGAATGTGAATTGGAACGAAATCGCCAATAGATAAGACCATTTTACAATTTGGGCCCAAGTTAGAAGCAGAGCCTAAGGTGTAAATTATCGATAGTCCATATCTCGGAAACTATAAGAGATAATGCAATTTGGCAACCGGCAATGTAATTAGCATGCCGAATATTACTTGGAATGTGAATTGGAACGAAATCGCCAATAGATAAGACCATTTTACAATTTGGGCCCAAGTTAGAAGCAGAGCCTAAGGTGTAAATTATTGATAGTCCATATCTCGGAAACTATAAGAGATAATGCAATTTCGCAACCGGCAATGTAATTAGCATGCCGAATATCACTTGGAATGTGAATTGGGACGAAATCGCCAATAGATAAGACCATTTTACAATTTGGGCCCAAGTTAGAAGCTGAGCCTAAGGTGTAAATTATCGATAGTCCATATCTCGGAAACTATAAGAGATAATGCAATTTGGCAACCGGCAATGTAATTAGCATGCCGAATATTACTTGGAATGTGAATTGGAACGAAATCGCCAATAGGTAAGACCATTTTACAATTTGGGCCCAAGTTAGAAGCAGAGCCTAAGGTGTAAATTATCGATAGTCCATATCTCGGAAACTATAAGAGATAATTCAATTTGGCAACCGGCAATGTAATTAGCATGCCGAATATTACTTGGAATGTGAATTGGAACGAAATCGCCAATAGATAAGACCATTTTACAATTTGGGCCCAAGTTAGAAGCAGAGCCTAAGGTGTAAATTATCGATAGTCCATATCTCGGAAACTATAAGAGATAATGCAATTTGGCAACCGGCAATGTAATTAGCATGCCGAATATTACTTGGAATGTGAATTGGAACGAAATCGCCAATAGATAAGACCATTTTACAATTTGGGCCCAAGTTAGAAGCAGAGCCTAAGGTGTAAATTATCGATAGTCCATATCTCGGAAACTATAAGAGATAATGCAATTTGGCAACCGGCAATGTAATTAGCATGCCGAATATTACTTGGAATGTGAATTGGAACGAAATCGCCAATAGATAAGACCATTTTACAATTTGGGCCCAAGTTAGAAGCAGAGCCTAAGGTGTAAATTATCGATAGTCCATATCTCGGAAACTATAAGAGATAATGCAATTTGGCAACCGGCAATGTAATTAGCATGCCGAATATTACTTGGAATGTGAATTGGAACGAAATCGCCAATAGATAAGACCATTTTACAATTTGGGCCCAAGTTAGAAGCAGAGCCTAAGGTGTAAATTATTGATAGTCCATATCTCGGAAACTATAAGAGATAATGCAATTTCGCAACCGGCAATGTAATTAGCATGCCGAATATCACTTGGAATGTGAATTGGGACGAAATCGCCAATAGATAAGACCATTTTACAATTTGGGCCCAAGTTAGAAGCAGAGCCTAAGGTGTAAATTATCGATAGTCCATATCTCGGAAACTATAAGAGATAATGCAATTTGGCAACCGGCAATGTAATTAGCATGCCGAATATTACTTGGAATGTGAATTGGAACGAAATCGCCAATAGATAAGACCATTTTACAATTTGGGCCCAAGTTAGAAGCAGAGCCTAAGGTGTAAATTATCGATAGTCCATATCTCGGAAACTATAAGAGATAATGCAATTTGGCAACCGGCAATGTAATTAGCATGCCGAATATTACTTGGAATGTGAATTGGAACGAAATCACCAATAGGTAAGACCATTTTACAATTTGGGCCCAAGTTAGAAGCAGAGCCTAAGGTGTAAATTATCGATAGTCCATATCTCGGAAACTATAAGAGATAATTCAATTTGGCAACCGTCAATGTAATTAGCATGCCGAATATTACTTGGAATGTGAATTGGAACGAAATCGCCAATAGATAAGACCATTTTACAATTTGGGCCCAAGTTAGAAGCAGAGCCTAAGGTGTAAATTATCGATAGTCCATATCTCGGAAACTATAAGAGATAATGCAATTTGGCAACCGGCAATGTAATTAGCATGCCGAATATTACTTGGAATGTGAATTGGAACGAAATCGCCAATAGATAAGACCATTTTACAATTTGGGCCCAAGTTAGAAGCAGAGCCTATGGTGTAAATTATCGATAGTCCATATCTCGGAAACTATAAGAGATAATGCAATTTGGCAACCGGCAATGTAATTAGCATGCCGAATATTACTTGGAATGTGAATTGGAACGAAATCGCCAATAGATAAGACCATTTTACAATTTGGGCCCAAGTTAGAAGCAGAGCCTAAGGTGTAAATTATCGATAGTCCATATCTCGGAAACTATAAGAGATAATGCAATTTGGCAACCGGCAATGTAATTAGCATGCCGAATATTACTTGGAATGTGAATTGGAACGAAATCGCCAATAGATAAGACCATTTTACAATTTGGGCCCAAGTTAGAAGCAGAGCCTAAGGTGTAAATTATCGATAGTCCATATCTCGGAAACTATAAGAGATAATGCAATTTGGCAACCGGTAATGTAATTAGCATGCCGAATATTACTTGGAATGTGAATTGGAACGAAATCGCCAATAGATAAGACCATTTTACAATTTGGGCCCAAGTTAGAAGCAGAGCCTAAGGTGTAAATTATTGATAGTCCATATCTCGGAAACTATAAGAGATAATGCAATTTCGCAACCGGCAATGTAATTAGCATGCCGAATATCACTTGGAATGTGAATTGGGACGAAATCGCCAATAGATAAGACCATTTTACAATTTGGGCCCAAGTTAGAAGCAGAGCCTAAGGTGTAAATTATCGATAGTCCATATCTCAGAAACTATAAGAGATAATGCAATTTGGCAACCGGCAATGTAATTAGCATGCCGAATATTACTTGGAATGTGAATTGGAACGAAATCGCCAATAGATAAGACCATTTTACAATTTGGGCCCAAGTTAGAAGCAGAGCCTAAGGTGTAAATTATCGATAGTCCATATCTCGGAAACTATAAGAGAAAATTCAATTTGGCAAACGGCAATGTAATTAGCATGCCGAATATTACTTGGAATGTGAATTGGAACGAAATCGCCAATAGATAAGACCATTTTACAATTTGGGCCCAAGTTAGAAGCAGAGCCTAAGGTGTAAATTATCGATAGTCCATATCTCGGAAACTATAAGAGATAATGCAATTTGGCAACCGGCAATGTAATTAGCATGCCGAATATTACTTGGAATGTGAATTGGAACGAAATCGCCAATAGATAAGACCATTTTACAATTTGGGCCCAAGTTAGAAGCAGAGCCTAAGGTGTAAATTATCGATAGTCCATATCTCGGAAACTATAAGAGATAATGCAATTTGGCAACCGGCAATGTAATTAGCATGCCGAATATTACTTGGAATGTGAATTGGAACGAAATCGCCAATAGGTAAGACCATTTTACAATTTGGGCCCAAGTTAGAAGCAGAGCCTAAGGTGTAAATTATCGATAGTCCATATCTCGGAAACTATAAGAGAAAATTCAATTTGGCAAACGGCAATGTAATTAGCATGCCGAATATTACTTGGAATGTGAATTGGAACGAAATCGCCAATAGATAAGACCATTTTACAATTTGGGCCCAAGTTAGAAGCAGAGCCTAAGGTGTAAATTATCGATAGTCCATATCTCGGAAACTATAAGAGATAATGCAATTTGGCAACCGGCAATGTAATTAGCATGCCGAATATTACTTGGAATGTGAATTGGAACGAAATCGCCAATAGATAAGACCATTTTACAATTTGGGCCCTAGTTAGAAGCAGAGCCTAAGGTGTAAATTATTGATAGTCCATATCTCGGAAACTATAAGAGATAATGCAATTTGGCAACCGGCAATGTAATTAGCATGCCGAATATTACTTGGAATGTGAATTGGAACGAAATCGCCAATAGATAAGACCATTTTACAATTTGGGCCCAAGTTAGAAGCAGAGCCTAAGGTGTAAATTATCGATAGTCCATATCTCGGAAACTATAAGAGAAAATTCAATTTGGCAAACGGCAATGTAATTAGCATGCCGAATATTACTTGGAATGTGAATTGGAACGAAATCGCCAATAGATAAGACCATTTTACAATTTGGGCCCAAGTTAGAAGCAGAGCCTAAGGTGTAAATTATCGATAGTCCATATCTGGGAAACTATAAGAGATAATGCAATTTGGCAACCGGCAATGTAATTAGCATGCCGAATATTACTTGGAATGTGAATTGGAACGAAATCGCCAATAGATAAGACCATTTTACAATTTGGGCCCAAGTTAGAAGCAGAGCCTAAGGTGTAAATTATCGATAGTCCATATCTCGGAAACTATAAGAGAAAATTCAATTTGGCAAACGGCAATGTAATTAGCATGCCGAATATTACTTGGAATGTGAATTGGAACGAAATCGCCAATAGATAAGACCATTTTACAATTTGGGCCCAAGTTAGAAGCAGAGCCTAAGGTGTAAATTATCGATAGTCCATATCTCGGAAACTATAAGAGATAATGCAATTTGGCAACCGGCAATGTAATTAGCATGCCGAATATTACTTGGAATGTGAATTGGAACGAAATCGCCAATAGGTAAGACCATTTTACAATTTGGGCCCAAGTTAGAAGCAGAGCCTAAGGTGTAAATTATCGATAGTCCATATCTCGGAAACTATAAGAGAAAATTCAATTTGGCAAACGGCAATGTAATTAGCATGCCGAATATTACTTGGAATGTGAATTGGAACGAAATCGCCAATAGATAAGACCATTTTACAATTTGGGCCCAAGTTAGAAGCAGAGCCTAAGGTGTAAATTATCGATAGTCCATATCTCGGAAACTATAAGAGATAATGCAATTTGGCAACCGGCAATGTAATTAGCATGCCGAATATTACTTGGAATGTGAATTGGAACGAAATCGCCAATAGATAAGACCATTTTACAATTTGGGCCCTAGTTAGAAGCAGAGCCTAAGGTGTAAATTATTGATAGTCCATATCTCGGAAACTATAAGAGATAATGCAATTTCGCAACTGGCAATGTAATTAGCATGCCGAATATCACTTGGAATGTGAATTGGGACGAAATCGCCAATAGATAAGACCATTTTACAATTTGGGCCCAAGTTAGAAGCAGAGCCTAAGGTGTAAATTATCGATAGTCCATATCTCGGAAACTATAAGAGATAATGCAATTTGGCAACCGGCAATGTAATTAGCATGCCGAATATTACTTGGAATGTGAATTGGAACGAAATCGCCAATAGATAAGACCATTTTACAATTTGGGCCCAAGTTAGAAGCAGAGCCTAAGGTGTAAATTATCGATAGTCCATATCTCGGAAACTATAAGAGATAATGCAATTTCGCAACCGGCAATGTAATTAGCATGCCGAATATTACTTGGAATGTGAATTGGAACGAAATCGCCAATAGGTAAGACCATTTTACAATTTGGGCCCAAGTTAGAAGCAGAGCCTAAGGTGTAAATTATCGATAGTCCATATCTCGGAAACTATAAGAGATAATTCAATTTGGCAACCGGCAATGTAATTAGCATGCCGAATATTACTTGGAATGTGAATTGGAACGAAATCGCCAATAGATAAGACCATTTTACAATTTGGGCCCAAGTTAGAAGCAGAGCCTAAGGTGTTAATTATCGATAGTCCATATCTCGGAAACTATAAGAGATAATGCAATTTGGCAACAGGCAATGTAATTAGCATGCCGAATATTACTTGGAATGTGAATTGGAACGAAATCGCCAATAGATAAGACCATTTTACAATTTGGGCCCAAGTTAGAAGCAGAGCCTATGGTGTAAATTATCGATAGTCCATATCTCGGAAACTATAAGAGATAATGCAATTTGGCAACCGGCAATGTAATTAGCATGCCGAATATTACTTGGAATGTGAATTGGAACGAAATCGCCAATAGATAAGACCATTTTACAATTTGGGCCCAAGTTAGAAGCTGAGCCTAAGGTGTAAATTATCGATAGTCCATATCTCGGAAACTATAAGAGATAATGCAATTTGGCAACCGGCAATGTAATTAGCATGCCGAATATTACTTGGAATGTGAATTGGAACGAAATCGCCAATAGATAAGACCATTTTACAATTTGGGCCCAAGTTAGAAGCAGAGCCTAAGGTGTAAATTATCGATAGTCCATATCTCGGAAACTATAAGAGAAAATTCAATTTGGCAAACGGCAATGTAATTAGCATGCCGAATATTACTTGGAATGTGAATTGGAACGAAATCGCCAATAGATAAGACCATTTTACAATTTGGGCCCAAGTTAGAAGCAGAGCCTAAGGTGTAAATTATCGATAGTCCATATCTCGGAAACTATAAGAGATAATGCAATTTGGCAACCGGCAATGTAATTAGCATGCCGAATATTACTTGGAATGTGAATTGGAACGAAATCGCCAATAGGTAAGACCATTTTACAATTTGGGCCCAAGTTAGAAGCAGAGCCTAAGGTGTAAATTATCGATAGTCCATATCTCGGAAACTATAAGAGAAAATTCAATTTGGCAAACGGCAATGTAATTAGCATGCCGAATATTACTTGGAATGTGAATTGGAACGAAATCGCCAATAGATAAGACCATTTTACAATTTGGGCCCAAGTTAGAAGCAGAGCCTAAGGTGTAAATTATCGATAGTCCATATCTCGGAAACTATAAGAGATAATGCAATTTGGCAACCGGCAATGTAATTAGCATGCCGAATATTACTTGGAATGTGAATTGGAACGAAATCGCCAATAGATAAGACCATTTTACAATTTGGGCCCTAGTTAGAAGCAGAGCCTAAGGTGTAAATTATTGATAGTCCATATCTCGGAAACTATAAGAGATAATGCAATTTCGCAACCGGCAATGTAATTAGCATGCCGAATATCACTTGGAATGTGAATTGGGACGAAATCGCCAATAGATAAGACCATTTTACAATTTGGGCCCAAGTTAGAAGCAGAGCCTAAGGTGTAAATTATCGATAGTCCATATCTCGGAAACTATAAGAGATAATGCAATTTGGCAACCGGCAATGTAATTAGCATGCCGAATATTACTTGGAATGTGAATTGGAACGAAATCGCCAATAGATAAGACCATTTTACAATTTGGGCCCAAGTTAGAAGCAGAGCCTAAGGTGTAAATTATCGATAGTCCATATCTCGGAAACTATAAGAGATAATGCAATTTCGCAACCGGCAATGTAATTAGCATGCCGAATATCACTTGGAATGTGAATTGGGACGAAATTGCCAATAGATAAGACCATTTTACAATTTGGGCCCAAGTTAGAAGCAGAGCCTAAGGTGTAAATTATCGATAGTCCATATCTCGGAAACTATAAGAGATAATGCAATTTGGCAACCGGCAATGTAATTAGCATGCCGAATATTACTTGGAATGTGAATTGGAACGAAATCGCCAATAGATAAGACCATTTTACAATTTGGGCCCATGTTAGAAGCAGAGCCTAAGGTGTAAATTATCGATAGTCCATATCTCGGAAACTATAAGAGATAATGCAATTTCGCAACCGGCAATGTAATTAGCATGCCGAATATTACTTGGAATGTGAATTGGCACGAAATTGCCAATAGATAAGACCATTTTACAATTTGGGCCCAAGTTAGAAGCAGAGCCTAAGGTGTAAATTATCGATAGTCCATATCTCGGAAACTATAAGAGATAATGCAATTTCGCAACCGGCAATGTAATTAGCATGCCGAATATCACTTGGAATGTGAATTGGGACGAAATTGCCAATAGATAAGACCATTTTACAATTTGGGCCCAAGTTAGAAGCAGAGCCTAAGGTGTAAATTATCGATAGTCCATATCTCGGAAACTATAAGAGATAATGCAATTTGGCAACCGGCAATGTAATTAGCATGCCGAATATTACTTGGAATGTGAATTGGAAGGAAATCGCCAATAGATAAGACCATTTTACAATTTGGGCCCAAGTTAGAAGCAGAGCCTAAGGTGTAAATTATCGATAGTCCATATCTCGGAAACTATAAGAGATAATGCAATTTGGCAACCGGCAATGTAATTAGCATGCCGAATATTACTTGGAATGTGAATTGGAACGAAATCGCCAATAGATAAGACCATTTTACAATTTGGGCCCAAGTTAGAAGCAGAGCCTAAGGTGTAAATTATCGATAGTCCATATCTCGGAAACTATAAGAGATAATGCAATTTGGCAAGCGGCAATGTAATTAGCATGCCGAATATTACTTGGAATGTGAATTGGAACGAAATCGCCAATAGATAAGACCATTTTACAATTTGGGCCCAAGTTAGAAGCAGAGCCTAAGGTGTAAATTATTGATAGTCCATATCTCGGAAACTATAAGAGATAATGCAATTTCGCAACCGGCAATGTAATTAGCATGCCGAATATCACTTGGAATATGAATTGGGACGAAATCGCCAATAGATAAGACCATTTTACAATTTGGGCCCAAGTTAGAAGCAGAGCCTAAGGTGTAAATTATCGATAGTCCATATCTCAGAAACTATAAGAGATAATGCAATTTGGCAACCGGCAATGTAATTAGCATGCCGAATATTACTTGGAATGTGAATTGGAACGAAATCGCCAATAGGTAAGACCATTTTACAATTTGGGCCCAAGTTAGAAGCAGAGCCTAAGGTGTAAATTATCGATAGTCCATATCTCGGAAACTATAAGAGATACTTCAATTTGGCAACCGGCAATGTAATTAGCATGCCGAATATTACTTGGAATGTGAATTGGAACGAAATCGCCAATAGATAAGACCATTTTACAATTTGGGCCCAAGTTAGAAGCAGAGCCTAAGGTGTAAATTATCGATAGTCCATATCTCGGAAACTATAAGAGATAATGCAATTTGGCAACTGGCAATGTAATTAGAATGCCGAATATTACTTGGAATGTGAATTGGAACGAAATCGCCAATAGATAAGACCATTTTACAATTTGGGCCCAAGTTAGAAGCAGAGCCTATGGTGTAAATTATCGATAGTCCATATCTCGGAAACTATAAGAGATAATGAAATTTGGCAACCGGCAATGTAATTAGCATGCCGAATATTACTTGGAATGTGAATTGGAACGAAATCGCCAATAGATAAGACCATTTTACAATTTGGGCCCAAGTTAGAAGCAGAGCCTAAGGTGTAAATTATCGATAGTCCATATCTCGGAAACTATAAGAGATAATGCAATTTGGCAACCGGTAATGTAATTAGCATGCCGAATATTACTTGGAATGTGAATTGGAACGAAATCGCCAATAGATAAGACCATTTTACAATTTGGGCCCAAGTTAGAAGCAGAGCCTAAGGTGTAAATTATCGATAGTCCATATCTCGGAAACTATAAGAGATAATTCAATTTGGCAACCGGCAATGTAATTAGCATGCCGAATATTACTTGGAATGTGAATTGGAACGAAATCGCCAATAGATAAGACCATTTTACAATTTGGGCCCAAGTTAGAAGCAGAGCCTAAGGTGTAAATTATCGATAGTCCATATCTCGGAAACTATAAGAGATAATGCAATTTGGCAACCGGCAATGTAATTAGCATGCCGAATATTACTTGGAATGTGAATTGGAACGAAATCGCCAATAGATAAGACCATTTTACAATTTGGGCCCAAGTTAGAAGCAGAGCCTAAGGTGTAAATTATCGATAGTCCATATCTCGGAAACTATAAGAGATAATGCAATTTGGCAACCGGCAATGTAATTAGCATGCCGAATATTACTTGGAATGTGAATTGGAACGAAATCGCCAATAGATAAGACCATTTTACAATTTGGGCCCAAGTTAGAAGCAGAGCCTAAGGTGTAAATTATCGATAGTCCATATCTCGGAAACTATAAGAGATAATGCAATTTGGCAACCGGCAATGTAATTAGCATGCCGAATATTACTTGGAATGTGAATTGGAACGAAATCGCCAATAGATAAGACCATTTTACAATTTGGGCCCAAGTTAGAAGCAGAGCCTAAGGTGTAAATTATCGATAGTCCATATCTCAGAAACTATAAGAGATAATGCAATTTGGCAACCGGCAATGTAATTAGCATGCCGAATATTACTTGGAATGTGAATTGGAACGAAATCGCCAATAGATAAGACCATTTTACAATTTGGGCCCAAGTTAGAAGCAGAGCCTAAGGTGTAAATTATCGATAGTCCATATCTCGGAAACTATAAGAGATAATGCAATTTGGCAACCGGCAATGTAATTAGCATGTCGAATATTACTTGGAATGTGAATTGGAACGAAATCGCCAATAGGTAAGACCATTTTACAATTTGGGCCCAAGTTAGAAGCAGAGCCTAAGGTGTAAATTATCGATAGTCCATATCTCGGAAACTATAAGAGATAATTCAATTTGGCAACCGGCAATGTAATTAGCATGCCGAATATTACTTGGAATGTGAATTGGAACGAAATCGCCAATAGATAAGACCATTTTACAATTTGGGCCCAAGTTAGAAGCAGAGCCTAAGGTGTTAATTATCGATAGTCCATATCTCGGAAACTATAAGAGATAATGCAATTTGGCAACAGGCAATGTAATTAGCATGCCGAATATTACTTGGAATGTGAATTGGAACGAAATCGCCAATAGATAAGACCATTTTACAATTTGGGCCCAAGTTAGAAGCAGAGCCTATGGTGTAAATTATCGATAGTCCATATCTCGGAAACTATAAGAGATAATGCAATTTGGCAACCGGCAATGTAATTAGCATGCCGAATATTACTTGGAATGTGAATTGGAACGAAATCGCCAATAGATAAGACCATTTTACAATTTGGGCCCAAGTTAGAAGCTGAGCCTAAGGTGTAAATTATCGATAGTCCATATCTCGGAAACTATAAGAGATAATGCAATTTGGCAACCGGCAATGTAATTAGCATGCCGAATATTACTTGGAATGTGAATTGGAACGAAATCGCCAATAGATAAGACCATTTTACAATTTGGGCCCAAGTTAGAAGCAGAGCCTAAGGTGTAAATTATCGATAGTCCATATCTCGGAAACTATAAGAGAAAATTCAATTTGGCAAACGGCAATGTAATTAGCATGCCGAATATTACTTGGAATGTGAATTGGAACGAAATCGCCAATAGATAAGACCATTTTACAATTTGGGCCCAAGTTAGAAGCAGAGCCTAAGGTGTAAATTATCGATAGTCCATATCTCGGAAACTATAAGAGATAATGCAATTTGGCAACCGGCAATGTAATTAGCATGCCGAATATTACTTGGAATGTGAATTGGAACGAAATCGCCAATAGGTAAGACCATTTTACAATTTGGGCCCAAGTTAGAAGCAGAGCCTAAGGTGTAAATTATCGATAGTCCATATCTCGGAAACTATAAGAGAAAATTCAATTTGGCAAACGGCAATGTAATTAGCATGCCGAATATTACTTGGAATGTGAATTGGAACGAAATCGCCAATAGATAAGACCATTTTACAATTTGGGCCCAAGTTAGAAGCCGAGCCTAAGGTGTAAATTATCGATAGTCCATATCTCGGAAACTATAAGAGATAATGCAATTTGGCAACCGGCAATGTAATTAGCATGCCGAATATTACTTGGAATGTGAATTGGAACGAAATCGCCAATAGATAAGACCATTTTACAATTTGGGCCCTAGTTAGAAGCAGAGCCTAAGGTGTAAATTATTGATAGTCCATATCTCGGAAACTATAAGAGATAATGCAATTTGGCAACCGGCAATGTAATTAGCATGCCGAATATTACTTGGAATGTGAATTGGAACGAAATCGCCAATAGATAAGACCATTTTACAATTTGGGCCCAAGTTAGAAGCAGAGCCTAAGGTGTAAATTATCGATAGTCCATATCTCGGAAACTATAAGAGAAAATTCAATTTGGCAAACGGCAATGTAATTAGCATGCCGAATATTACTTGGAATGTGAATTGGAACGAAATCGCCAATAGATAAGACCATTTTACAATTTGGGCCCAAGTTAGAAGCAGAGCCTAAGGTGTAAATTATCGATAGTCCATATCTCGGAAACTATAAGAGATAATGCAATTTGGCAACCGGCAATGTAATTAGCATGCCGAATATTACTTGGAATGTGAATTGGAACGAAATCGCCAATAGGTAAGACCATTTTACAATTTGGGCCCAAGTTAGAAGCAGAGCCTAAGGTGTAAATTATCGATAGTCCATATCTCGGAAACTATAAGAGAAAATTCAATTTGGCAAACGGCAATGTAATTAGCATGCCGAATATTACTTGGAATGTGAATTGGAACGAAATCGCCAATAGATAAGACCATTTTACAATTTGGGCCCTAGTTAGAAGCAGAGCCTAAGGTGTAAATTATTGATAGTCCATATCTCGGAAACTATAAGAGATAATGCAATTTGGCAACCGGCAATGTAATTAGCATGCCGAATATTACTTGGAATGTGAATTGGAACGAAATCGCCAATAGATAAGACCATTTTACAATTTGGGCCCAAGTTAGAAGCAGAGCCTAAGGTGTAAATTATCGATAGTCCATATCTCGGAAACTATAAGAGAAAATTCAATTTGGCAAACGGCAATGTAATTAGCATGCCGAATATTACTTGGAATGTGAATTGGAACGAAATCGCCAATAGATAAGACCATTTTACAATTTGGGCCCAAGTTAGAAGCAGAGCCTAAGGTGTAAATTATCGATAGTCCATATCTCGGAAACTATAAGAGATAATGCAATTTGGCAACCGGCAATGTAATTAGCATGCCGAATATTACTTGGAATGTGAATTGGAACGAAATCGCCAATAGGTAAGACCATTTTACAATTTGGGCCCAAGTTAGAAGCAGAGCCTAAGGTGTAAATTATCGATAGTCCATATCTCGGAAACTATAAGAGAAAATTCAATTTGGCAAACGGCAATGTAATTAGCATGCCGAATATTACTTGGAATGTGAATTGGAACGAAATCGCCAATAGATAAGACCATTTTACAATTTGGGCCCAAGTTAGAAGCAGAGCCTAAGGTGTAAATTATCGATAGTCCATATCTCGGAAACTATAAGAGATAATGCAATTTGGCAACCGGCAATGTAATTAGCATGCCGAATATTACTTGGAATGTGAATTGGAACGAAATCGCCAATAGATAAGACCATTTTACAATTTGGGCCCTAGTTAGAAGCAGAGCCTAAGGTGTAAATTATTGATAGTCCATATCTCGGAAACTATAAGAGATAATGCAATTTCGCAACTGGCAATGTAATTAGCATGCCGAATATCACTTGGAATGTGAATTGGGACGAAATCGCCAATAGATAAGACCATTTTACAATTTGGGCCCAAGTTAGAAGCAGAGCCTAAGGTGTAAATTATCGATAGTCCATATCTCGGAAACTATAAGAGATAATGCAATTTGGCAACCGGCAATGTAATTAGCATGCCGAATATTACTTGGAATGTGAATTGGAACGAAATCGCCAATAGATAAGACCATTTTACAATTTGGGCCCAAGTTAGAAGCAGAGCCTAAGGTGTAAATTATCGATAGTCCATATCTCGGAAATATAAGAGATAATGCAATTTCGCAACCGGCAATGTAATTAGCATGCCGAATATTACTTGGAATGTGAATTGGAACGAAATCGCCAATAGGTAAGACCATTTTACAATTTGGGCCCAAGTTAGAAGCAGAGCCTAAGGTGTAAATTATCGATAGTCCATATCTCGGAAACTATAAGAGATAATTCAATTTGGCAACCGGCAATGTAATTAGCATGCCGAATATTACTTGGAATGTGAATTGGAACGAAATCGCCAATAGATAAGACCATTTTACAATTTGGGCCCAAGTTAGAAGCAGAGCCTAAGGTGTTAATTATCGATAGTCCATATCTCGGAAACTATAAGAGATAATGCAATTTGGCAACAGGCAATGTAATTAGCATGCCGAATATTACTTGGAATGTGAATTGGAACGAAATCGCCAATAGATAAGACCATTTTACAATTTGGGCCCAAGTTAGAAGCAGAGCCTATGGTGTAAATTATCGATAGTCCATATCTCGGAAACTATAAGAGATAATGCAATTTGGCAACCGGCAATGTAATTAGCATGCCGAATATTACTTGGAATGTGAATTGGAACGAAATCGCCAATAGATAAGACCATTTTACAATTTGGGCCCAAGTTAGAAGCTGAGCCTAAGGTGTAAATTATCGATAGTCCATATCTCGGAAACTATAAGAGATAATGCAATTTGGCAACCGGCAATGTAATTAGCATGCCGAATATTACTTGGAATGTGAATTGGAACGAAATCGCCAATAGATAAGACCATTTTACAATTTGGGCCCAAGTTAGAAGCAGAGCCTAAGGTGTAAATTATCGATAGTCCATATCTCGGAAACTATAAGAGAAAATTCAATTTGGCAAACGGCAATGTAATTAGCATGCCGAATATTACTTGGAATGTGAATTGGAACGAAATCGCCAATAGATAAGACCATTTTACAATTTGGGCCCAAGTTAGAAGCAGAGCCTAAGGTGTAAATTATCGATAGTCCATATCTCGGAAACTATAAGAGATAATGCAATTTGGCAACCGGCAATGTAATTAGCATGCCGAATATTACTTGGAATGTGAATTGGAACGAAATCGCCAATAGATAAGACCATTTTACAATTTGGGCCCAAGTTAGAAGCAGAGCCTAAGGTGTAAATTATCGATAGTCCATATCTCGGAAACTATAAGAGAAAATTCAATTTGGCAAACGGCAATGTAATTAGCATGCCGAATATTACTTGGAATGTGAATTGGAACGAAATCGCCAATAGGTAAAACCATTTTACAATTTGGGCCCAAGTTAGAAGCAGAGCCTAAGGTGTAAATTATCGATAGTCCATATCTCGGAAACTATAAGAGAAAATTCAATTTGGCAAACGGCAATGTAATTAGCATGCCGAATATTACTTGGAATGTGAATTGGAACGAAATCGCCAATAGATAAGACCATTTTACAATTTGGGCCCAAGTTAGAAGCAGAGCCTAAGGTGTAAATTATCGATAGTCCATATCTCGGAAACTATAAGAGATAATGCAATTTGGCAACCGGCAATGTAATTAGCATGCCGAATATTACTTGGAATGTGAATTGGAACGAAATCGCCAATAGATAAGACCATTTTACAATTTGGGCCCTAGTTAGAAGCAGAGCCTAAGGTGTAAATTATTGATAGTCCATATCTCGGAAACTATAAGAGATAATGCAATTTCGCAACCGGCAATGTAATTAGCATGCCGAATATCACTTGGAATGTGAATTGGGACGAAATCGCCAATAGATAAGACCATTTTACAATTTGGGCCCAAGTTAGAAGCAGAGCCTAAGGTGTAAATTATCGATAGTCCATATCTCGGAAACTATAAGAGATAATGCAATTTGGCAACCGGCAATGTAATTAGCATGCCGAATATTACTTGGAATGTGAATTGGAACGAAATCGCCAATAGATAAGACCATTTTACAATTTGGGCCCAAGTTAGAAGCAGAGCCTAAGGTGTAAATTATCGATAGTCCATATCTCGGAAACTATAAGAGATAATGCAATTTGGCAACCGGCAATGTAATTAGCATGTCGAATATTACTTGGAATGTGAATTGGAACGAAATCGCCAATAGGTAAGACCATTTTACAATTTGGGCCCAAGTTAGAAGCAGAGCCTAAGGTGTAAATAATCGATAGTCCATATCTCGGAAACTATAAGAGATAATTCAATTTGGCAACCGGCAATGTAATTAGCATGCCGAATATTACTTGGAATGTGAATTGGAACGAAATCGCCAATAGATAAGACCATTTTACAATTTGGGCCCAAGTTAGAAGCAGAGCCTAAGGTGTTAATTATCGATAGTCCATATCTCGGAAACTATAAGAGATAATGCAATTTGGCAACCGGCATTGTAATTAGCATGCCGAATATTACTTGGAATGTGAATTGGAACGAAATCGCCAATAGATAAGACCATTTTACAATTTGGGCCCAAGTTAGAAGCAGAGCCTAAGGTGTAAATTATCGATAGTCCATATCTCGGAAACTATAAGAGATAATGCAATTTGGCAACCGGCAATGTAATTAGCATGCCGAATATTACTTGGAATGTGAATTGGAACGAAATCGCCAATAGATAAGACCATTTTACAATTTGGGCCCAAGTTAGAAGCTGAGCCTAAGGTGTAAATTATCGATAGTCCATATCTCGGAAACTATAAGAGATAATGCAATTTGGCAACCGGCAATGTAATTAGCATGCCGAATATTACTTGGAATGTGAATTGGAACGAAATCGCCAATAGATAAGACCATTTTACAATTTGGGCCCAAGTTAGAAGCAGAGCCTAAGGTGTAAATTATCGATAGTCCATATCTCGGAAACTATAAGAGATAATGCAATTTGGCAACCGGCAATGTAATTAGCATGCCGAATATTACTTGGAATGTGAATTGGAACGAAATCGCCAATAGATAAGACCATTTTACAATTTGGGCCCAAGTTAGAAGCAGAGCCTAAGGTGTAAATTATCGATAGTCCATATCTCGGAAACTATAAGAGATAATGCAATTTGGCAACCGGCAATGTAATTAGCATGCCGAATATTACTTGGAATGTGAATTGGAACGAAATCGCCAATAGGTAAGACCATTTTACAATTTGGGCCCAAGTTAGAAGCAGAGCCTAAGGTGTAAATTATCGATAGTCCATATCTCGGAAACTATAAGAGATAATTCAATTTGGCAACCGGCAATGTAATTAGCATGCCGAATATTACTTGGAATGTGAATTGGAACGAAATCGCCAATAGAAAAGACCATTTTACAATTTGGGCCCAAGTTAGAAGCAGAGCCTAAGGTGTAAATTATCGATAGTCCATATCTCGGAAACTATAAGAGATAATGCAATTTGGCAACCGGCAATGTAATTAGCATGCCGAATATTACTTGGAATGTGAATTGGAACGAAATCGCCAATAGAAAAGACCATTTTACAATTTGGGCCCAAGTTAGAAGCAGAGCCTAAGGTGTAAATTATCGATAGTCCATATCTCGGAAACTATAAGAGATAATGCAATTTGGCAACCGGCAATGTAATTAGCATGCCGAATATTACTTGGAATGTGAATTGGAACGAAATCGCCAATAGATAAGACCATTTTACAATTTGGGCCCAAGTTAGAAGCAGAGCCTAAGGTGTAAATTATCGATAGTCCATATCTCGGAAACTATAAGAGATAATGCAATTTGGCAAACGGTAATGTAATTAGCATGCCGAATATTACTTGGAATGTGAATTGGAACGAAATCGCCAATAGATAAGACCATTTTACAATTTGGGCCCAAGTTAGAAGCAGAGCCTAAGGTGTAAATTATCGATAGTCCATATCTCGGAAACTATAAGAGATAATTCAATTTGGCAACCGGCAATGTAATTAGCATGCCGAATATTACTTGGAATGTGAATTGGAACGAAATCGCCAATAGATAAGACCATTTTACAATTTGGGCCCAAGTTAGAAGCAGAGCCTAAGGTGTAAATTATCGATAGTCCATATCTCGGAAACTATAAGAGATAATGCAATTTGGCAACCGGCAATGTAATTAGCATGCCGAATATTACTTGGAATGTGAATTGGAACGAAATCGCCAATAGATAAGACCATTTTACAATTTGGGCCCAAGTTAGAAGCAGAGCCTAAGGTGTAAATTATCGATAGTCCATATCTCGGAAACTATAAGAGATAATGCAATTTGGCAACCGGCAATGTAATTAGCATGCCGAATATTACTTGGAATGTGAATTGGAACGAAATCGCCAATAGATAAGACCATTTTACAATTTGGGCCCAAGTTAGAAGCAGAGCCTAAGGTGTAAATTATTGATAGTCCATATCTCGGAAACTATAAGAGATAATGCAATTTCGCAACCGGCAATGTAATTAGCATGCCGAATATCACTTGGAATGTGCATTGGGACGAAATCGCCAATAGATAAGACCATTTTACAATTTGGGCCCAAGTTAGAAGCAGAGCCTAAGGTGTAAATTATCGATAGTCCATATCTCGGAAACTATAAGAGATAATGCAATTTGGCAACCGGCAATGTAATTAGCATGCCGAATATTACTTGGAATGTGAATTGGAACGAAATCGCCAATAGGTAAGACCATTTTACAATTTGGGCCCAAGTTAGAAGCAGAGCCTAAGGTGTAAATTATCGATAGTCCATATCTCGGAAACTATAAGAGAAAATTCAATTTGGCAAACGGCAATGTAATTAGCATGCCGAATATTACTTGGAATGTGAATTGGAACGAAATCGCCAATAGATAAGACCATTTTACAATTTGGGCCCAAGTTAGAAGCAGAGCCTAAGGTGTAAATTATCGATAGTCCATATCTCGGAAACTATAAGAGATAATGCAATTTCGCAACCGGCAATGTAATTAGCATGCCGAATATCACTTGGAATGTGAATTGGGACGAAATTGCCAATAGATAAGACCATTTTACAATTTGGGCCCAAGTTAGAAGCAGAGCCTAAGGTGTAAATTATCGATAGTCCATATCTCGGAAACTATAAGAGATAATGCAATTTGGCAACCGGCAATGTAATTAGCATGCCGAATATTACTTGGAATGTGAATTGGAACGAAATCGCCAATAGATAAGACCATTTTACAATTTGGGCCCAAGTTAGAAGCTGAGCCTAAGGTGTAAATTATCGATAGTCCATATCTCGGAAACTATAAGAGATAATGCAATTTGGCTACCGGCAATGTAATTAGCATGCCGAATATTACTTGGAATGTGAATTGGAACGAAATCGCCAATAGGTAAGACCATTTTACAATTTGGGCCCAAGTTAGAAGCAGAGCCTAAGGTGTAAATTATCGATAGTCCATATCTCGGAAACTATAAGAGATAATTCAATTTGGCAACCGGCAATGTAATTAGCATGCCGAATATTACTTGGAATGTGAATTGGAACGAAATCGCCAATAGATAAGACCATTTTACAATTTGGGCCCAAGTTAGAAGCAGAGCCTAAGGTGTAAATTATCGATAGTCCATATCTCGGAAACTATAAGAGATAATGCAATTTGGCAACCGGCAATGTAATTAGCATGCCGAATATTACTTGGAATGTGAATTGGAACGAAATCGCCAATAGATAAGACCATTTTACAATTTGGGCCCAAGTTAGAAGCAGAGCCTAAGGTGTAAATTATCGATAGTCCATATCTCGGAAACTATAAGAGATAATGCAATTTCGCAACCGGCAATGTAATTAGCATGCCGAATATCACTTGGAATGTGAATTGGGACGAAATCGCCAATAGATAAGACCATTTTACAATTTGGGCCCAAGTTAGAAGCAGAGCCTAAGGTGTAAATTATCGATAGTCCATATCTCGGAAACTATAAGAGATAATGCAATTTGGCAACCGGCAATGTAATTAGCATGCCGAATATTACTTGGAATGTGAATTGGAACGAAATCGCCAATAGATAAGACCATTTTACAATTTGGGCCCAAGTTAGAAGCAGAGCCTAAGGTGTAAATTATCGATAGTCCATATCTCGGAAACTATAAGAGATAATGCAATTTGGCAACCGGCAATGTAATTAGCATGCCGAATATTACTTGGAATGTGAATTGGAACGAAATCACCAATAGGTAAGACCATTTTACAATTTGGGCCCAAGTTAGAAGCAGAGCCTAAGGTGTAAATTATCGATAGTCCATATCTCGGAAACTATAAGAGATAATTCAATTTGGCAACCGTCAATGTAATTAGCATGCCGAATATTACTTGGATGTGAATTGGAACGAAATCGCCAATAGATAAGACCATTTTGCAATTTGGGCCCAAGTTAGAAGCAGAGCCTAAGGTGTAAATTATCGATAGTCCATATCTCGGAAACTATAAGAGATAATGCAATTTGGCAACCGGCAATGTAATTAGCATGCCGAATATTACTTGGAATGTGAATTGGAACGAAATCGCCAATAGATAAGACCATTTTACAATTTGGGCCCAAGTTAGAAGCAGAGCCTAAGGTGTAAATTATCGATAGTCCATATCTCGGAAACTATAAGAGATAATGCAATTTGGCAACCGGCAATGTAATTAGCATGCCGAATATTACTTGGAATGTGAATTGGAACGAAATCGCCAATAGATAAGACCATTTTACAATTTGGGCCCAAGTTAGAAGCAGAGCCTAAGGTGTAAATTATCGATAGTCCATATCTCGGAAACTATAAGAGATAATGCAATTTGGCAACCGGCAATGTAATTAGCATGCCGAATATTACTTGGAATGTGAATTGGAACGAAATCGCCAATAGATAAGACCATTTTACAATTTGGGCCCAAGTTAGAAGCAGAGCCTAAGGTGTAAATTATTGATAGTCCATATCTCGGAAACTATAAGAGATAATGCAATTTCGCAACCGGCAATGTAATTAGCATGCCGAATATCACTTGGAATGTGAATTGGGACGAAATCGCCAATAGATAAGACCATTTTACAATTTGGGCCCAAGTTAGAAGCAGAGCCTAAGGTGTAAATTATCGATAGTCCATATCTCAGAAACTATAAGAGATAATGCAATTTGGCAACCGGCAATGTAATTAGCATGCCGAATATTACTTGGAATGTGAATTGGAACGAAATCGCCAATAGATAAGACCATTTTACAATTTGGGCCCAAGTTAGAAGCAGAGCCTAAGGTGTAAATTATCGATAGTCCATATCTCGGAAACTATAAGAGAAAATTCAATTTGGCAAACGGCAATGTAATTAGCATGCCGAATATTACTTGGAATGTGAATTGGAACGAAATCGCCAATAGATAAGACCATTTTACAATTTGGGCCCAAGTTAGAAGCAGAGCCTAAGGTGTAAATTATCGATAGTCCATATCTCGGAAACTATAAGAGATAATGCAATTTGGCAACCGGCAATGTAATTAGCATGCCGAATATTACTTGGAATGTGAATTGGAACGAAATCGCCAATAGATAAGACCATTTTACAATTTGGGCCCAAGTTAGAAGCAGAGCCTAAGGTGTAAATTATCGATAGTCCATATCTCGGAAACTATAAGAGATAATGCAATTTGGCAACCGGCAATGTAATTAGCATGCCGAATATTACTTGGAATGTGAATTGGAACGAAATCGCCAATAGGTAAGACCATTTTACAATTTGGGCCCAAGTTAGAAGCAGAGCCTAAGGTGTAAATTATCGATAGTCCATATCTCGGAAACTATAAGAGAAAATTCAATTTGGCAAACGGCAATGTAATTAGCATGCCGAATATTACTTGGAATGTGAATTGGAACGAAATCGCCAATAGATAAGACCATTTTACAATTTGGGCCCAAGTTAGAAGCAGAGCCTAAGGTGTAAATTATCGATAGTCCATATCTCGGAAACTATAAGAGATAATGCAATTTGGCAACCGGCAATGTAATTAGCATGCCGAATATTACTTGGAATGTGAATTGGAACGAAATCGCCAATAGATAAGACCATTTTACAATTTGGGCCCTAGTTAGAAGCAGAGCCTAAGGTGTAAATTATTGATAGTCCATATCTCGGAAACTATAAGAGATAATGCAATTTGGCAACCGGCAATGTAATTAGCATGCCGAATATTACTTGGAATGTGAATTGGAACGAAATCGCCAATAGATAAGACCATTTTACAATTTGGGCCCAAGTTAGAAGCAGAGCCTAAGGTGTAAATTATCGATAGTCCATATCTCGGAAACTATAAGAGAAAATTCAATTTGGCAAACGGCAATGTAATTAGCATGCCGAATATTACTTGGAATGTGAATTGGAACGAAATCGCCAATAGATAAGACCATTTTACAATTTGGGCCCAAGTTAGAAGCAGAGCCTAAGGTGTAAATTATCGATAGTCCATATCTCGGAAACTATAAGAGATAATGCAATTTGGCAACCGGCAATGTAATTAGCATGCCGAATATTACTTGGAATGTGAATTGGAACGAAATCGCCAATAGGTAAGACCATTTTACAATTTGGGCCCAAGTTAGAAGCAGAGCCTAAGGTGTAAATTATAGATAGTCCATATCTCGGAAACTATAAGAGAAAATTCAATTTGGCAAACGGCAATGTAATTAGCATGCCGAATATTACTTGGAATGTGAATTGGAACGAAATCGCCAATAGATAAGACCATTTTACAATTTGGGCCCTAGTTAGAAGCAGAGCCTAAGGTGTAAATTATTGATAGTCCATATCTCGGAAACTATAAGAGATAATGCAATTTGGCAACCGGCAATGTAATTAGCATGCCGAATATTACTTGGAATGTGAATTGGAACGAAATCGCCAATAGATAAGACCATTTTACAATTTGGGCCCAAGTTAGAAGCAGAGCCTAAGGTGTAAATTATCGATAGTCCATATCTCGGAAACTATAAGAGAAAATTCAATTTGGCAAACGGCAATGTAATTAGCATGCCGAATATTACTTGGAATGTGAATTGGAACGAAATCGCCAATAGATAAGACCATTTTACAATTTGGGCCCAAGTTAGAAGCAGAGCCTAAGGTGTAAATTATCGATAGTCCATATCTCGGAAACTATAAGAGATAATGCAATTTGGCAACCGGCAATGTAATTAGCATGCCGAATATTACTTGGAATGTGAATTGGAACGAAATCGCCAATAGGTAAGACCATTTTACAATTTGGGCCCAAGTTAGAAGCAGAGCCTAAGGTGTAAATTATCGATAGTCCATATCTCGGAAACTATAAGAGAAAATTCAATTTGGCAAACGGCAATGTAATTAGCATGCCGAATATTACTTGGAATGTGAATTGGAACGAAATCGCCAATAGATAAGACCATTTTACAATTTGGGCCCAAGTTAGAAGCAGAGCCTAAGGTGTAAATTATCGATAGTCCATATCTCGGAAACTATAAGAGATAATGCAATTTGGCAACCGGCAATGTAATTAGCATGCCGAATATTACTTGGAATGTGAATTGGAACGAAATCGCCAATAGATAAGACCATTTTACAATTTGGGCCCTAGTTAGAAGCAGAGCCTAAGGTGTAAATTATTGATAGTCCATATCTCGGAAACTATAAGAGATAATGCAATTTCGCAACTGGCAATGTAATTAGCATGCCGAATATCATTTGGAATGTGAATTGGGACGAAATCGCCAATAGATAAGACCATTTTACAATTTGGGCCCAAGTTAGAAGCAGAGCCTAAGGTGTAAATTATCGATAGTCCATATCTCGGAAACTATAAGAGATAATGCAATTTGGCAACCGGCAATGTAATTAGCATGCCGAATATTACTTGGAATGTGAATTGGAACGAAATCGCCAATAGATAAGACCATTTTACAATTTGGGCCCAAGTTAGAAGCAGAGCCTAAGGTGTAAATTATCGATAGTCCATATCTCGGAAACTATAAGAGATAATGCAATTTCGCAACCGGCAATGTAATTAGCATGCCGAATATTACTTGGAATGTGAATTGGAACGAAATCGCCAATAGGTAAGACCATTTTACAATTTGGGCCCAAGTTAGAAGCAGAGCCTAAGGTGTAAATTATCGATAGTCCATATCTCGGAAACTATAAGAGATAATTCAATTTGGCAACCGGCAATGTAATTAGCATGCCGAATATTACTTGGAATGTGAATTGGAACGAAATCGCCAATAGATAAGACCATTTTACAATTTGGGCCCAAGTTAGAAGCAGAGCCTAAGGTGTTAATTATCGATAGTCCATATCTCGGAAACTATAAGAGATAATGCAATTTGGCAACAGGCAATGTAATTAGCATGCCGAATATTACTTGGAATGTGAATTGGAACGAAATCGCCAATAGATAAGACCATTTTACAATTTGGGCCCAAGTTAGAAGCAGAGCCTATGGTGTAAATTATCGATAGTCCATATCTCGGAAACTATAAGAGATAATGCAATTTGGCAACCGGCAATGTAATTAGCATGCCGAATATTACTTGGAATGTGAATTGGAACGAAATCGCCAATAGATAAGACCATTTTACAATTTGGGCCCAAGTTAGAAGCTGAGCCTAAGGTGTAAATTATCGATAGTCCATATCTCGGAAACTATAAGAGATAATGCAATTTGGCAACCGGCAATGTAATTAGCATGCCGAATATTACTTGGAATGTGAATTGGAACGAAATCGCCAATAGATAAGACCATTTTACAATTTGGGCCCAAGTTAGAAGCAGAGCCTAAGGTGTAAATTATCGATAGTCCATATCTCGGAAACTATAAGAGAAAATTCAATTTGGCAAACGGCAATGTAATTAGCATGCCGAATATTACTTGGAATGTGAATTGGAACGAAATCGCCAATAGATAAGACCATTTTACAATTTGGGCCCAAGTTAGAAGCAGAGCCTAAGGTGTAAATTATCGATAGTCCATATCTCGGAAACTATAAGAGATAATGCAATTTGGCAACCGGCAATATAATTAGCATGCCGAATATTACTTGGAATGTGAATTGGAACGAAATCGCCAATAGGTAAGACCATTTTACAATTTGGGCCCAAGTTAGAAGCAGAGCCTAAGGTGTAAATTATCGATAGTCCATATCTCGGAAACTATAAGAGAAAATTCAATTTGGCAAACGGCAATGTAATTAGCATGCCGAATATTACTTGGAATGTGAATTGGAACGAAATCGCCAATAGATAAGACCATTTTACAATTTGGGCCCAAGTTAGAAGCAGAGCCTAAGGTGTAAATTATCGATAGTCCATATCTCGGAAACTATAAGAGATAATGCAATTTGGCAACCGGCAATGTAATTAGCATGCCGAATATTACTTGGAATGTGAATTGGAACGAAATCGCCAATAGATAAGACCATTTTACAATTTGGGCCCTAGTTAGAAGCAGAGCCTAAGGTGTAAATTATTGATAGTCCATATCTCGGAAACTATAAGAGATAATGCAATTTCGCAACCGGCAATGTAATTAGCATGCCGAATATCACTTGGAATGTGAATTGGGACGAAATCGCCAATAGATAAGACCATTTTACAATTTGGGCCCAAGTTAGAAGCAGAGCCTAAGGTGTAAATTATCGATAGTCCATATCTCGGAAACTATAAGAGATAATGCAATTTGGCAACCGGCAATGTAATTAGCATGTCGAATATTACTTGGAATGTGAATTGGAACGAAATCGCCAATAGATAAGACCATTTTACAATTTGGGCCCAAGTTAGAAGCAGAGCCTAAGGTGTAAATTATCGATAGTCCATATCTCGGAAACTATAAGAGATAATGCAATTTCGCAACCGGCAATGTAATTAGCATGCCGAATATCACTTGGATTGTGAATTGGGACGAAATTGCTAATAGATAAGACCATTTTACAATTTGGGCCCAAGTTAGAAGCAGAGCCTAAGGTGTAAATTATCGATAGTCCATATCTCGGAAACTATAAGAGATAATGCAATTTGGCAACCGGCAATGTAATTAGCATGCCGAATATTACTTGGAATGTGAATTGGAACGAAATCGCCAATAGATAAGACCATTTTACAATTTGGGCCCAAGTTAGAAGCAGAGCCTAAGGTGTAAATTATCGATAGTCCATATCTCGGAAACTATAAGAGATAATGCAATTTCGCAACCGGCAATGTAATTAGCATGCCGAATATTACTTGGAATGTGAATTGGGACGAAATTGCCAATAGATAAGACCATTTTACAATTTGGGCCCAAGTTAGAAGCAGAGCCTAAGGTGTAAATTATCGATAGTCCATATCTCGGAAACTATAAGAGATAATGCAATTTCGCAACCGGCAATGTAATTAGCATGCCGAATATCACTTGGAATGTGAATTTGGACGAAATTGCCAATAGATAAGACCATTTTACAATTTGGGCCCAAGTTAGAAGCAGAGCCTAAGGTGTAAATTATCGATAGTCCATATCTCGGAAACTATAAGAGATAATGCAATTTGGCAACCGGCAATGTAATTAGCATGCCGAATATTACTTGGAATGTGAATTGGAACGAAATCGCCAATAGATAAGACCATTTTACAATTTGGGCCCAAGTTAGAAGCAGAGCCTAAGGTGTAAATTATCGATAGTCCATATCTCGGAAACTATAAGAGATAATGCAATTTGGCAACCGGCAATGTAATTAGCATGCCGAATATTACTTGGAATGTGAATTGGAACGAAATCGCCAATAGATAAGACCATTTTACAATTTGGGCCCAAGTTAGAAGCAGAGCCTAAGGTGTAAATTATCGATAGTCCATATCTCGGAAACTATAAGAGATAATGCAATTTGGCAAGCGGCAATGTAATTAGCATGCCGAATATTACTTGGAATGTGAATTGGAACGAAATCGCCAATAGATAAGACCATTTTACAATTTGGGCCCAAGTTAGAAGCAGAGCCTAAGGTGTAAATTATTGATAGTCCATATCTCGGAAACTATAAGAGATAATGCAATTTCGCAACCGGCAATGTAATTAGCATGCCGAATATCACTTGGAATATGAATTGGGACGAAATCGCCAATAGATAAGACCATTTTACAATTTGGGCCCAAGTTAGAAGCAGAGCCTAAGGTGTAAATTATCGATAGTCCATATCTCAGAAACTATAAGAGATAATGCAATTTGGCAACCGGCAATGTAATTAGCATGCCGAATATTACTTGGAATGTGAATTGGAACGAAATCGCCAATAGGTAAGACCATTTTACAATTTGGGCCCAAGTTAGAAGCAGAGCCTAAGGTGTAAATTATCGATAATCCATATCTCGGAAACTATAAGAGATACTTCAATTTGGCAACCGGCAATGTAATTAGCATGCCGAATATTACTTGGAATGTGAATTGGAACGAAATCGCCAATAGATAAGACCATTTTACAATTTGGGCCCAAGTTAGAAGCAGAGCCTAAGGTGTAAATTATCGATAGTCCATATCTCGGAAACTATAAGAGATAATGCAATTTGGCAACTGGCAATGTAATTAGAATGCCGAATATTACTTGGAATGTGAATTGGAACGAAATCGCCAATAGATAAGACCATTTTACAATTTGGGCCCAAGTTAGAAGCAGAGCCTATGGTGTAAATTATCGATAGTCCATATCTCGGAAACTATAAGAGATAATGAAATTTGGCAACCGGCAATGTAATTAGCATGCCGAATATTACTTGGAATGTGAATTGGAACGAAATCGCCAATAGATAAGACCATTTTACAATTTGGGCCCAAGTTAGAAGCAGAGCCTAAGGTGTAAATTATCGATAGTCCATATCTCGGAAACTATAAGAGATAATGCAATTTGGCAACCGGTAATGTAATTAGCATGCCGAATATTACTTGGAATGTGAATTGGAACGAAATCGCCAATAGATAAGACCATTTTACAATTTGGGCCCAAGTTAGAAGCAGAGCCTAAGGTGTAAATTATCGATAGTCCATATCTCGGAAACTATAAGAGATAATTCAATTTGGCAACCGGCAATGTAATTAGCATGCCGAATATTACTTGGAATGTGAATTGGAACGAAATCGCCAATAGATAAGACCATTTTACAATTTGGGCCCAAGTTAGAAGCAGAGCCTAAGGTGTAAATTATCGATAGTCCATATCTCGGAAACTATAAGAGATAATGCAATTTGGCAACCGGCAATGTAATTAGCATGCCGAATATTACTTGGAATGTGAATTGGAACGAAATCGCCAATAGATAAGACCATTTTACAATTTGGGCCCAAGTTAGAAGCAGAGCCTAAGGTGTAAATTATCGATAGTCCATATCTCGGAAACTATAAGAGATAATGCAATTTGGCAACCGGCAATGTAATTAGCATGCCGAATATTACTTGGAATGTGAATTGGAACGAAATCGCCAATAGATAAGACCATTTTACAATTTGGGCCCAAGTTAGAAGCAGAGCCTAAGGTGTAAATTATCGATAGTCCATATCTCGGAAACTATAAGAGATAATGCAATTTGGCAACCGGCAATGTAATTAGCATGCCGAATATTACTTGGAATGTGAATTGGAACGAAATCGCCAATAGATAAGACCATTTTACAATTTGGGCCCAAGTTAGAAGCAGAGCCTAAGGTGTAAATTATCGATAGTCCATATCTCAGAAACTATAAGAGATAATGCAATTTGGCAACCGGCAATGTAATTAGCATGCCGAATATTACTTGGAATGTGAATTGGAACGAAATCGCCAATAGATAAGACCATTTTACAATTTGGGCCCAAGTTAGAAGCAGAGCCTAAGGTGTAAATTATCGATAGTCCATATCTCGGAAACTATAAGAGATAATGCAATTTGGCAACCGGCAATGTAATTAGCATGTCGAATATTACTTGGAATGTGAATTGGAACGAAATCGCCAATAGGTAAGACCATTTTACAATTTGGGCCCAAGTTAGAAGCAGAGCCTAAGGTGTAAATTATCGATAGTCCATATCTCGGAAACTATAAGAGATAATTCAATTTGGCAACCGGCAATGTAATTAGCATGCCGAATATTACTTGGAATGTGAATTGGAACGAAATCGCCAATAGATAAGACCATTTTACAATTTGGGCCCAAGTTAGAAGCAGAGCCTAAGGTGTTAATTATCGATAGTCCATATCTCGGAAACTATAAGAGATAATGCAATTTGGCAACAGGCAATGTAATTAGCATGCCGAATATTACTTGGAATGTGAATTGGAACGAAATCGCCAATAGATAAGACCATTTTACAATTTGGGCCCAAGTTAGAAGCAGAGCCTATGGTGTAAATTATCGATAGTCCATATCTCGGAAACTATAAGAGATAATGCAATTTGGCAACCGGCAATGTAATTAGCATGCCGAATATTACTTGGAATGTGAATTGGAACGAAATCGCCAATAGATAAGACCATTTTACAATTTGGGCCCAAGTTAGAAGCTGAGCCTAAGGTGTAAATTATCGATAGTCCATATCTCGGAAACTATAAGAGATAATGCAATTTGGCAACCGGCAATGTAATTAGCATGCCGAATATTACTTGGAATGTGAATTGGAACGAAATCGCCAATAGATAAGACCATTTTACAATTTGGGCCCAAGTTAGAAGCAGAGCCTAAGGTGTAAATTATCGATAGTCCATATCTCGGAAACTATAAGAGAAAATTCAATTTGGCAAACGGCAATGTAATTAGCATGCCGAATATTACTTGGAATGTGAATTGGAACGAAATCGCCAATAGATAAGACCATTTTACAATTTGGGCCCAAGTTAGAAGCAGAGCCTAAGGTGTAAATTATCGATAGTCCATATCTCGGAAACTATAAGAGATAATGCAATTTGGCAACCGGCAATGTAATTAGCATGCCGAATATTACTTGGAATGTGAATTGGAACGAAATCGCCAATAGGTAAGACCATTTTACAATTTGGGCCCAAGTTAGAAGCAGAGCCTAAGGTGTAAATTATCGATAGTCCATATCTCGGAAACTATAAGAGAAAATTCAATTTGGCAAACGGCAATGTAATTAGCATGCCGAATATTACTTGGAATGTGAATTGGAACGAAATCGCCAATAGATAAGACCATTTTACAATTTGGGCCCAAGTTAGAAGCAGAGCCTAAGGTGTAAATTATCGATAGTCCATATCTCGGAAACTATAAGAGATAATGCAATTTGGCAACCGGCAATGTAATTAGCATGCCGAATATTACTTGGAATGTGAATTGGAACGAAATCGCCAATAGATAAGACCATTTTACAATTTGGGCCCTAGTTAGAAGCAGAGCCTAAGGTGTAAATTATTGATAGTCCATATCTCGGAAACTATAAGAGATAATGCAATTTGGCAACCGGCAATGTAATTAGCATGCCGAATATTACTTGGAATGTGAATTGGAACGAAATCGCCAATAGATAAGACCATTTTACAATTTGGGCCCAAGTTAGAAGCAGAGCCTAAGGTGTAAATTATCGATAGTCCATATCTCGGAAACTATAAGAGAAAATTCAATTTGGCAAACGGCAATGTAATTAGCATGCCGAATATTACTTGGAATGTGAATTGGAACGAAATCGCCAATAGATAAGACCATTTTACAATTTGGGCCCAAGTTAGAAGCAGAGCCTAAGGTGTAAATTATCGATAGTCCATATCTCGGAAACTATAAGAGATAATGCAATTTGGCAACCGGCAATGTAATTAGCATGCCGAATATTACTTGGAATGTGAATTGGAACGAAATCGCCAATAGGTAAGACCATTTTACAATTTGGGCCCAAGTTAGAAGCAGAGCCTAAGGTGTAAATTATCGATAGTCCATATCTCGGAAACTATAAGAGAAAATTCAATTTGGCAAACGGCAATGTAATTAGCATGCCGAATATTACTTGGAATGTGAATTGGAACGAAATCGCCAATAGATAAGACCATTTTACAATTTGGGCCCTAGTTAGAAGCAGAGCCTAAGGTGTAAATTATTGATAGTCCATATCTCGGAAACTATAAGAGATAATGCAATTTGGCAACCGGCAATGTAATTAGCATGCCGAATATTACTTGGAATGTGAATTGGAACGAAATCGCCAATAGATAAGACCATTTTACAATTTGGGCCCAAGTTAGAAGCAGAGCCTAAGGTGTAAATTATCGATAGTCCATATCTCGGAAACTATAAGAGAAAATTCAATTTGGCAAACGTCAATGTAATTAGCATGCCGAATATTACTTGGAATGTGAATTGGAACGAAATCGCCAATAGATAAGACCATTTTACAATTTGGGCCCAAGTTAGAAGCAGAGCCTAAGGTGTAAATTATCGATAGTCCATATCTCGGAAACTATAAGAGATAATGCAATTTGGCAACCGGCAATGTAATTAGCATGCCGAATATTACTTGGAATGTGAATTGGAACGAAATCGCCAATAGGTAAGACCATTTTACAATTTGGGCCCAAGTTAGAAGCAGAGCCTAAGGTGTAAATTATCGATAGTCCATATCTCGGAAACTATAAGAGAAAATTCAATTTGGCAAACGGCAATGTAATTAGCATGCCGAATATTACTTGGAATGTGAATTGGAACGAAATCGCCAATAGATAAGACCATTTTACAATTTGGGCCCAAGTTAGAAGCAGAGCCTAAGGTGTAAATTATCGATAGTCCATATCTCGGAAACTATAAGAGATAATGCAATTTGGCAACCGGCAATGTAATTAGCATGCCGAATATTACTTGGAATGTGAATTGGAACGAAATCGCCAATAGATAAGACCATTTTACAATTTGGGCCCTAGTTAGAAGCAGAGCCTAAGGTGTAAATTATTGATAGTCCATATCTCGGAAACTATAAGAGATAATGCAATTTGGCAACCGGCAATGTAATTAGCATGCCGAATATTACTTGGAATGTGAATTGGAACGAAATCGCCAATAGATAAGACCATTTTACAATTTGGGCCCAAGTTAGAAGCAGAGCCTAAGGTGTAAATTATCGATAGTCCATATCTCGGAAACTATAAGAGAAAATTCAATTTGGCAAACGGCAATGTAATTAGCATGCCGAATATTACTTGGAATGTGAATTGGAACGAAATCGCCAATAGATAAGACCATTTTACAATTTGGGCCCAAGTTAGAAGCAGAGCCTAAGGTGTAAATTATCGATAGTCCATATCTCGGAAACTATAAGAGATAATGCAATTTGGCAACCGGCAATGTAATTAGCATGCCGAATATTACTTGGAATGTGAATTGGAACGAAATCGCCAATAGGTAAGACCATTTTACAATTTGGGCCCAAGTTAGAAGCAGAGCCTAAGGTGTAAATTATCGATAGTCCATATCTCGGAAACTATAAGAGAAAATTCAATTTGGCAAACGGCAATGTAATTAGCATGCCGAATATTACTTGGAATGTGAATTGGAACGAAATCGCCAATAGATAAGACCATTTTACAATTTGGGCCCTAGTTAGAAGCAGAGCCTAAGGTGTAAATTATTGATAGTCCATATCTCGGAAACTATAAGAGATAATGCAATTTGGCAACCGGCAATGTAATTAGCATGCCGAATATTACTTGGAATGTGAATTGGAACGAAATCGCCAATAGATAAGACCATTTTACAATTTGGGCCCAAGTTAGAAGCAGAGCCTAAGGTGTAAATTATCGATAGTCCATATCTCGGAAACTATAAGAGAAAATTCAATTTGGCAAACGGCAATGTAATTGGCATGCCGAGTATTACTTGGAATGTGAATTGGAACGAAATCGCCAATAGATAAGACCATTTTACAATTTGGGCCCAAGTTAGAAGCAGAGCCTAAGGTGTAAATTATCGATAGTCCATATCTCGGAAACTATAAGAGATAATGCAATTTGGCAACCGGCAATGTAATTAGCATGCCGAATATTACTTGGAATGTGAATTGGAACGAAATCGCCAATAGGTAAGACCATTTTACAATTTGGGCCCAAGTTAGAAGCAGAGCCTAAGGTGTAAATTATCGATAGTCCATATCTCGGAAACTATAAGAGAAAATTCAATTTGGCAAACGGCAATGTAATTAGCATGCCGAATATTACTTGGAATGTGAATTGGAACGAAATCGCCAATAGATAAGACCATTTTACAATTTGGGCTCAAGTTAGAAGCAGAGCCTAAGGTGTAAATTATCGATAGTCCATATCTCGGAAACTGTAAGAGATAATGCAATTTGGCAACCGGCAATGTAATTAGCATGCCGAATATTACTTGGAATGTGAATTGGAACGAAATCGCCAATAGATAAGACCATTTTACAATTTGGGCCCTAGTTAGAAGCAGAGCCTAAGGTGTAAATTATTGATAGTCCATATCTCGGAAACTATAAGAGATAATGCAATTTCGCAAATGGCAATGTAATTAGCATGCCGAATATCACTTGGAATGTGAATTGGGACGAAATCGCCAATAGATAAGACCATTTTACAATTTGGGCCCAAGTTAGAAGCAGAGCCTAAGGTGTAAATTATCGATAGTCCATATCTCGGAAACTATAAGAGATAATGCAATTTGGCAACCGGCAATGTAATTAGCATGCCGAATATTACTTGGAATGTGAATTGGAACGAAATCGCCAATAGATAAGACCATTTTACAATTTGGGCCCAAGTTAGAAGCAGAGCCTAAGGTGTAAATTATCGATAGTCCATATCTCGGAAATATAAGAGATAATGCAATTTCGCAACCGGCAATGTAATTAGCATGCCGAATATTACTTGGAATGTGAATTGGAACGAAATCGCCAATAGGTAAGACCATTTTACAATTTGGGCCCAAGTTAGAAGCAGAGCCTAAGGTGTAAATTATCGATAGTCCATATCTCGGAAACTATAAGAGATAATTCAATTTGGCAACCGGCAATGTAATTAGCATGCCGAATATTACTTGGAATGTGAATTGGAACGAAATCGCCAATAGATAAGACCATTTTACAATTTGGGCCCAAGTTAGAAGCAGAGCCTAAGGTGTTAATTATCGATAGTCCATATCTCGGAAACTATAAGAGATAATGCAATTTGGCAACAGGCAATGTAATTAGCATGCCGAATATTACTTGGAATGTGAATTGGAACGAAATCGCCAATAGATAAGACCATTTTACAATTTGGGCCCAAGTTAGAAGCAGAGCCTATGGTGTAAATTATCGATAGTCCATATCTCGGAAACTATAAGAGATAATGCAATTTGGCAACCGGCAATGTAATTAGCATGCCGAATATTACTTGGAATGTGAATTGGAACGAAATCGCCAATAGATAAGACCATTTTACAATTTGGGCCCAAGTTAGAAGCTGAGCCTAAGGTGTAAATTATCGATAGTCCATATCTCGGAAACTATAAGAGATAATGCAATTTGGCAACCGGCAATGTAATTAGCATGCCGAATATTACTTGGAATGTGAATTGGAACGAAATCGCCAATAGATAAGACCATTTTACAATTTGGGCCCAAGTTAGAAGCAGAGCCTAAGGTGTAAATTATCGATAGTCCATATCTCGGAAACTATAAGAGAAAATTCAATTTGGCAAACGGCAATGTAATTAGCATGCCGAATATTACTTGGAATGTGAATTGGAACGAAATCGCCAATAGATAAGACCATTTTACAATTTGGGCCCAAGTTAGAAGCAGAGCCTAAGGTGTAAATTATCGATAGTCCATATCTCGGAAACTATAAGAGATAATGCAATTTGGCAACCGGCAATGTAATTAGCATGCCGAATATTACTTGGAATGTGAATTGGAACGAAATCGCCAATAGATAAGACCATTTTACAATTTGGGCCCAAGTTAGAAGCAGAGCCTAAGGTGTAAATTATCGATAGTCCATATCTCGGAAACTATAAGAGAAAATTCAATTTGGCAAACGGCAATGTAATTAGCATGCCGAATATTACTTGGAATGTGAATTGGAACGAAATCGCCAATAGGTAAGACCATTTTACAATTTGGGCCCAAGTTAGAAGCAGAGCCTAAGGTGTAAATTATCGATAGTCCATATCTCGGAAACTATAAGAGAAAATTCAATTTGGCAAACGGCAATGTAATTAGCATGCCGAATATTACTTGGAATGTGAATTGGAACGAAATCGCCAATAGATAAGACCATTTTACAATTTGGGCCCAAGTTAGAAGCAGAGCCTAAGGTGTAAATTATCGATAGTCCATATCTCGGAAACTATAAGAGATAATGCAATTTGGCAACCGGCAATGTAATTAGCATGCCGAATATTACTTGGAATGTGAATTGGAACGAAATCGCCAATAGATAAGACCATTTTACAATTTGGGCCCTAGTTAGAAGCAGAGCCTAAGGTGTAAATTATTGATAGTCCATATCTCGGAAACTATAAGAGATAATGCAATTTCGCAACCGGCAATGTAATTAGCATGCCGAATATCACTTGGAATGTGAATTGGGACGAAATCGCCAATAGATAAGACCATTTTACAATTTGGGCCCAAGTTAGAAGCAGAGCCTAAGGTGTAAATTATCGATAGTCCATATCTCGGAAACTATAAGAGATAATGCAATTTGGCAACCGGCAATGTAATTAGCATGCCGAATATTACTTGGAATGTGAATTGGAACGAAATCGCCAATAGATAAGACCATTTTACAATTTGGGCCCAAGTTAGAAGCAGAGCCTAAGGTGTAAATTATCGATAGTCCATA
Source organism: Rhynchophorus ferrugineus (assembly GCF_030347505.1). Classification (NCBI taxonomy): domain Eukaryota; kingdom Metazoa; phylum Arthropoda; class Insecta; order Coleoptera; family Curculionidae; genus Rhynchophorus; species Rhynchophorus ferrugineus. The sequence continues at coordinate 42,887 of NW_027473086.1, forward strand.
TCTCGGAAACTATAAGAGATAATGCAATTTCGCAACCGGCAATGTAATTAGCATGCCGAATATCACTTGGAATGTGAATTGGGACGAAATTGCCAATAGATAAGACCATTTTACAATTTGGGCCCAAGTTAGAAGCAGAGCCTAAGGTGTAAATTATCGATAGTCCATATCTCGGAAACTATAAGAGATAATGCAATTTGGCAACCGGCAATGTAATTAGCATGCCGAATATTACTTGGAATGTGAATTGGAACGAAATCGCCAATAGATAAGACCATTTTACAATTTGGGCCCAAGTTAGAAGCAGAGCCTAAGGTGTAAATTATCGATAGTCCATATCTCGGAAACTATAAGAGATAATGCAATTTCGCAACCGGCAATGTAATTAGCATGCCGAATATTACTTGGAATGTGAATTGGGACGAAATTGCCAATAGATAAGACCATTTTACAATTTGGGCCCAAGTTAGAAGCAGAGCCTAAGGTGTAAATTATCGATAGTCCATATCTCGGAAACTATAAGAGATAATGCAATTTCGCAACCGGCAATGTAATTAGCATGCCGAATATCACTTGGAATGTGAATTGGGACGAAATTGCCAATAGATAAGACCATTTTACAATTTGGGCCCAAGTTAGAAGCAGAGCCTAAGGTGTAAATTATCGATAGTCCATATCTCAGAAACTATAAGAGATAATGCAATTTGGCAACCGGCAATGTAATTAGCATGCCGAATATTACTTGGAATGTGAATTGGAACGAAATCGCCAATAGATAAGACCATTTTACAATTTGGGCCCAAGTTAGAAGCAGAGCCTAAGGTGTAAATTATCGATAGTCCATATCTCGGAAACTATAAGAGATAATGCAATTTGGCAACCGGCAATGTAATTAGCATGTCGAATATTACTTGGAATGTGAATTGGAACGAAATCGCCAATAGGTAAGACCATTTTACAATTTGGGCCCAAGTTAGAAGCAGAGCCTAAGGTGTAAATTATCGATAGTCCATATCTCGGAAACTATAAGAGATAATTCAATTTGGCAACCGGCAATGTAATTAGCATGCCGAATATTACTTGGAATGTGAATTGGAACGAAATCGCCAATAGATAAGACCATTTTACAATTTGGGCCCAAGTTAGAAGCAGAGCCTAAGGTGTTAATTATCGATAGTCCATATCTCGGAAACTATAAGAGATAATGCAATTTGGCAACAGGCAATGTAATTAGCATGCCGAATATTACTTGGAATGTGAATTGGAACGAAATCGCCAATAGATAAGACCATTTTACAATTTGGGCCCAAGTTAGAAGCAGAGCCTATGGTGTAAATTATCGATAGTCCATATCTCGGAAACTATAAGAGATAATGCAATTTGGCAACCGGCAATGTAATTAGCATGCCGAATATTACTTGGAATGTGAATTGGAACGAAATCGCCAATAGATAAGACCATTTTACAATTTGGGCCCAAGTTAGAAGCTGAGCCTAAGGTGTAAATTATCGATAGTCCATATCTCGGAAACTATAAGAGATAATGCAATTTGGCAACCGGCAATGTAATTAGCATGCCGAATATTACTTGGAATGTGAATTGGAACGAAATCGCCAATAGATAAGACCATTTTACAATTTGGGCCCAAGTTAGAAGCAGAGCCTAAGGTGTAAATTATCGATAGTCCATATCTCGGAAACTATAAGAGAAAATTCAATTTGGCAAACGGCAATGTAATTAGCATGCCGAATATTACTTGGAATGTGAATTGGAACGAAATCGCCAATAGATAAGACCATTTTACAATTTGGGCCCAAGTTAGAAGCAGAGCCTAAGGTGTAAATTATCGATAGTCCATATCTCGGAAACTATAAGAGATAATGCAATTTGGCAACCGGCAATGTAATTAGCATGCCGAATATTACTTGGAATGTGAATTGGAACGAAATCGCCAATAGGTAAGACCATTTTACAATTTGGGCCCAAGTTAGAAGCAGAGCCTAAGGTGTAAATTATCGATAGTCCATATCTCGGAAACTATAAGAGAAAATTCAATTTGGCAAACGGCAATGTAATTAGCATGCCGAATATTACTTGGAATGTGAATTGGAACGAAATCGCCAATAGATAAGACCATTTTACAATTTGGGCCCAAGTTAGAAGCAGAGCCTAAGGTGTTAATTATCGATAGTCCATATCTCGGAAACTATAAGAGATAATGCAATTTGGCAACAGGCAATGTAATTAGCATGCCGAATATTACTTGGAATGTGAATTGGAACGAAATCGCCAATAGATAAGACCATTTTACAATTTGGGCCCAAGTTAGAAGCAGAGCCTATGGTGTAAATTATCGATAGTCCATATCTCGGAAACTATAAGAGATAATGCAATTTGGCAACCGGCAATGTAATTAGCATGCCGAATATTACTTGGAATGTGAATTGGAACGAAATCGCCAATAGATAAGACCATTTTACAATTTGGGCCCAAGTTAGAAGCTGAGCCTAAGGTGTAAATTATCGATAGTCCATATCTCGGAAACTATAAGAGATAATGCAATTTGGCAACCGGCAATGTAATTAGCATGCCGAATATTACTTGGAATGTGAATTGGAACGAAATCGCCAATAGATAAGACCATTTTACAATTTGGGCCCAAGTTAGAAGCAGAGCCTAAGGTGTAAATTATCGATAGTCCATATCTCGGAAACTATAAGAGAAAATTCAATTTGGCAAACGGCAATGTAATTAGCATGCCGAATATTACTTGGAATGTGAATTGGAACGAAATCGCCAATAGATAAGACCATTTTACAATTTGGGCCCAAGTTAGAAGCAGAGCCTAAGGTGTAAATTATCGATAGTCCATATCTCGGAAACTATAAGAGATAATGCAATTTGGCAACCGGCAATGTAATTAGCATGCCGAATATTACTTGGAATGTGAATTGGAACGAAATCGCCAATAGGTAAGACCATTTTACAATTTGGGCCCAAGTTAGAAGCAGAGCCTAAGGTGTAAATTATCGATAGTCCATATCTCGGAAACTATAAGAGAAAATTCAATTTGGCAAACGGCAATGTAATTAGCATGCCGAATATTACTTGGAATGTGAATTGGAACGAAATCGCCAATAGATAAGACCATTTTACAATTTGGGCCCAAGTTAGAAGCAGAGCCTAAGGTGTAAATTATCGATAGTCCATATCTCGGAAACTATAAGAGATAATGCAATTTGGCAACCGGCAATGTAATTAGCATGCCGAATATTACTTGGAATGTGAATTGGAACGAAATCGCCAATAGATAAGACCATTTTACAATTTGGGCCCTAGTTAGAAGCAGAGCCTAAGGTGTAAATTATTGATAGTCCATATCTCGGAAACTATAAGAGATAATGCAATTTCGCAACCGGCAATGTAATTAGCATGCCGAATATCACTTGGAATGTGAATTGGGACGAAATTGCCAATAGATAAGACCATTTTACAATTTGGGCCCAAGTTAGAAGCAGAGCCTAAGGTGTAAATTATCGATAGTCCATATCTCGGAAACTATAAGAGATAATGCAATTTGGCAACCGGCAATGTAATTAGCATGCCGAATATTACTTGGAATGTGAATTGGAACGAAATCGCCAATAGATAAGACCATTTTACAATTTGGGCCCAAGTTAGAAGCTGAGCCTAAGGTGTAAATTATCGATAGTCCATATCTCGGAAACTATAAGAGATAATGCAATTTGGCAACCGGCAATGTAATTAGCATGCCGAATATTACTTGGAATGTGAATTGGAACGAAATCGCCAATAGGTAAGACCATTTTACAATTTGGGCCCAAGTTAGAAGCAGAGCCTAAGGTGTAAATTATCGATAGTCCATATCTCGGAAACTATAAGAGATAATTCAATTTGGCAACCGGCAATGTAATTAGCATGCCGAATATTACTTGGAATGTGAATTGGAACGAAATCGCCAATAGATAAGACCATTTTACAATTTGGGCCCAAGTTAGAAGCAGAGCCTAAGGTGTAAATTATCGATAGTCCATATCTCGGAAACTATAAGAGATAATGCAATTTGGCAACCGGCAATGTAATTAGCATGCCGAATATTACTTGGAATGTGAATTGGAACGAAATCGCCAATAGATAAGACCATTTTACAATTTGGGCCCAAGTTAGAAACAGAGCCTAAGGTGTAAATTATCGATAGTCCATATCTCGGAAACTATAAGAGATAATGCAATTTGGCAACCGGCAATGTAATTAGCATGCCGAATATTACTTGGAATGTGAATTGGAACGAAATCGCCAATAGATAAGACCATTTTACAATTTGGGCCCAAGTTAGAAGCAGAGCCTAAGGTGTAAATTATCGATAGTCCATATCTCGGAAACTATAAGAGATAATGCATTTTGGCAACCGGCAATGTAATTAGCATGCCGAATATTACTTGGAATGTGAATTGGAACGAAATCGCCAATAGATAAGACCATTTTACAATTTGGGCCCAAGTTAGAAGCAGAGCCTAAGGTGTAAATTATTGATAGTCCATATCTCGGAAACTATAAGAGATAATGCAATTTCGCAACCGGCAATGTAATTAGCATGCCGAATATCACTTGGAATGTGAATTGGGACGAAATCGCCAATAGATAAGACCATTTTACAATTTGGGCCCAAGTTAGAAGCAGAGCCTAAGGTGTAAATTATCGATAGTCCATATCTCGGAAACTATAAGAGATAATGCAATTTGGCAACCGGCAATGTAATTAGCATGCCGAATATTACTTGGAATGTGAATTGGAACGAAATCGCCAATAGATAAGACCATTTTACAATTTGGGCCCAAATTAGAAGCAGAGCCTAAGGTGTAAATTATCGATAGTCCATATCTCGGAAACTATAAGAGATAATGCAATTTGGCAACCGGCAATGTAATTAGCATGCCGAATATTACTTGGAATGTGAATTGGAACGAAATCACCAATAGGTAAGACCATTTTACAATTTGGGCCCAAGTTAGAAGCAGAGCCTAAGGTGTAAATTATCGATAGTCCATATCTCGGAAACTATAAGAGATAATTCAATTTGGCAACCGGCAATGTAATTAGCATGCCGAATATTACTTGGAATGTGAATTGGAACGAAATCGCCAATAGATAAGACCATTTTACAATTTGGGCCCAAGTTAGAAGCAGAGCCTAAGGTGTAAATTATCGATAGTCCATATCTCGGAAACTATAAGAGATAATGCAATTTGGCAACCGGCAATGTAATTAGCATGCCGAATATTACTTGGATTGTGAATTGGAACGAAATCGCCAATAGATAAGACCATTTTACAATTTGGGCCCAAGTTAGAAGCAGAGCCTATGGTGTAAATTATCGATAGTCCATATCTCGGAAACTATAAGAGATAATGCAATTTGGCAACCGGCAATGTAATTAGCATGCCGAATATTACTTGGAATGTGAATTGGAACGAAATCGCCAATAGATAAGACCATTTTACAATTTGGGCCCAAGTTAGAAGCAGAGCCTAAGGTGTAAATTATCGATAGTCCATATCTCGGAAACTATAAGAGATAATGCAATTTGGCAACCGGCAATGTAATTAGCATGCCGAATATTACTTGGAATGTGAATTGGAACGAAATCGCCAATAGATAAGATCATTTTACAATTTGGGCCCAAGTTAGAAGCAGAGCCTAAGGTGTAAATTATCGATAGTCCATATCTCGGAAACTATAAGAGATAATGCAATTTGGCAACCGGCAATGTAATTAGCATGCCGAATATTACTTGGAATGTGAATTGGAACGAAATCGCCAATAGATAAGACCATTTTACAATTTGGGCCCAAGTTAGAAGCAGAGCCTAAGGTGTAAATTATTGATAGTCCATATCTCGGAAACTATAAGAGATAATGCAATTTCGCAACCGGCAATGTAATTAGCATGCCGAATATCACTTGGAATGTGAATTGGGACGAAATCGCCAATAGATAAGACCATTTTACAATTTGGGCCCAAGTTAGAAGCAGAGCCTAAGGTGTAAATTATCGATAGTCCATATCTCAGAAACTATAAGAGATAATGCAATTTGGCAACCGGCAATGTAATTAGCATGCCGAATATTACTTGGAATGTGAATTGGAACGAAATCGCCAATAGATAAGACCATTTTACAATTTGGGCCCAAGTTAGAAGCAGAGCCTAAGGTGTAAATTATCGATAGTCCATATCTCGGAAACTATAAGAGATAATGCAATTTGGCAACCGGCAATGTAATTAGCATGCCGAATATTACTTGGAATGTGAATTGGAACGAAATCGCCAATAGGTAAGACCATTTTACAATTTGGGCCCAAGTTAGAAGCAGAGCCTAAGGTGTAAATTATCGATAGTCCATATCTCGGAAACTATAAGAGATAATGCAATTTGGCAACCGGCAATGTAATTAGCATGCCGAGTATTACTTGGAATGTGAATTGGAACGAAATCGCCAATAGATAAGACCATTTTACAATTTGGGCCCAAGTTAGAAGCAGAGCCTAAGGTGTAAATTATCGATAGTCCATATCTCGGAAACTATAAGAGATAATGCAATTTGGCAACCAGCAACGTAATTAGCATGCCGAATATTACTTGGAATGTGAATTGGAACGAAATCGCCAATAGGTAAGACCATTTTACAATTTGGGCCCAAGTTAGAAGCAGAGCCTAAGGTGTAAATTATCGATAGTCCATATCTCGGAAACTATAAGAGATAATTCAATTTGGCAACCGTCAATGTAATTAGCATGCCGAATATTACTTGGAATGTGAATTGGAACGAAATCGCCAATAGATAAGACCATTTTACAATTTGGGCCCAAGTTAGAAGCAGAGCCTAAGGTGTAAATTATCGATAGTCCATATCTCGGAAACTATAAGAGATAATGCAATTTGGCAAACGGCAATGTAATTAGCATGCCGAATATTACTTGGAATGTGAATTGGAACGAAATCGCCAATAGATAAGACCATTTTACAATTTGGGCCCAAGTTAGAAGCAGAGCCTAAGGTGTAAATTATCGATAGTCCATATCTCGGAAACTATAAGAGATAATGCAATTTGGCAACCGGCAATGTAATTAGCATGCCGAATATTACTTGGAATGTGAATTGGAACGAAATCGCCAATAGGTAAGACCATTTTACAATTTGGGCCCAAGTTAGAAGCAGAGCCTAAGGTGTAAATTATCGATAGTCCATATCTCGGAAACTATAAGAGATACTTCAATTTGGCAACCGACAATGTAATTAGCATGCCGAATATTACTTGGAATGTTAATTGGAACGAAATCGCCAATAGATAAGACCATTTTACAATTTGGGCCCAAGTTAGAAGCAGAGCCTAAGGTGTAAATTATCGATAGTCCATATCTCGGAAACTATAAGAGATAATGCAATTTGGCAACCGGCAATGTAATTAGCATGCCGAATATTACTTGGAATGTGAATTGGAACGAAATCGCCAATAGATAAGACCATTTTACAATTTGGGCCCAAGTTAGAAGCAGAGACTATGGTGTAAATTATCGATAGTCCATATCTCGGAAACTAGAAGAGATAATGCAATTTGGCAACCGGCAATGTAATTAGCACGCCGAATATTACTTGGAATGTGAATTGGAACGAAATCGCCAATAGATAAGACCATTTTACAATTTGGGCCCAAGTTAGAAGCAGAGCCTAAGGTGTAAATTATCGATAGTCCATATCTCGGAAACTATAAGAGATAATGCAATTTGGCAACCGGCAATGTAATTAGCAAGCCGAATATTACTTGGAATGTGAATTGGAACGAAATCGCCAATAGATAAGACCATTTTACAATTTGGGCCCAAGTTAGAAGCAGAGCCTAAGGTGTAAATTATCGATAGTCCATATCTCGGAAACTATAAGAGATAATTCAATTTGGCAACCGGCAATGTAATTAGCATGCCGAATATTACTTGGAATGTGAATTGGAACGAAATCGCCAATAGATAAGACCATTTTACAATTTGGGCCCAAGTTAGAAGCAGAGCCTAAGGTGTAAATTATCGATAGTCCATATCTCGGAAACTATAAGAGAAAATTCAATTTGGCAACCGGCAATGTAATTAGCATGCCGAATATTACTTGGAATGTGAATTGGAACGAAATCGCCAATAGATAAGACCATTTTACAATTTGGGCCCAAGTTAGAAGCAGAGCCTAAGGTGTAAATTATCGATAGTCCATATCTCGGAAACTATAAGAGATAATGCAATTTGGCAACCGGCAATGTAATTAGCATGCCGAATATTACTTGGAATGTGAATTGGAAGGAAATCGCCAATAGATAAGACCATTTTACAATTTGGGCCCAAGTTAGAAGCAGAGCCTAAGGTGTAAATTATTGATAGTCCATATCTCGGAAACTATAAGAGATAATGCAATTTCGCAACCGGCAATGTAATTAGCATGCCGAATATCACTTGGAATGTGAATTGGGACGAAATCGCCAATAGATAAGACCATTTTACAATTTGGGCCCAAGTTAGAAGCAGAGCCTAAGGTGTAAATTATCGATAGTCCATATCTCGGAAACTATAAGAGATAATGCAATTTGGCAACCGGCAATGTAATTAGCATGCCGAATATTACTTGGAATGTGAATTGGAACGAAATCGCCAATAGATAAGACCATTTTACAATTTGGGCCCAAGTTAGAAGCAGAGCCTAAGGTGTAAATTATCGATAGTCCATATCTCGGAAACTATAAGAGATAATGCAATTTGGCAACCGGCAATGTAATTAGCATGCCGAATATTACTTGGAATGTGAATTGGAACGAAATCGCCAATAGATAAGACCATTTTACAATTTGGGCCCAAGTTAGAAGCAGAGCCTAAGGTGTAAATTATCGATAGTCCATATCTCGGAAACTATAAGAGATAATGCAATTTGGCAACCGGCAATGTAATTAGCATGCCGAATATTACTTGGAATGTGAATTGGAACGAAATCGCCAATAGGTAAGACCATTTTACAATTTGGGCCCAAGTTAGAAGCAGAGCCTAAGGTGTAAATTATCGATAGTCCATATCTCGGAAACTATAAGAGATAATTCAATTTGGCAACCGGCAATGTAATTAGCATGCCGAATATTACTTGGAATGTGAATTGGAACGAAATCGCCAATAGATAAGACCATTTTACAATTTGGGCCCAAGTTAGAAGCAGAGCCTAAGGTGTAAATTATCGATAGTCCATATCTCGGAAACTATAAGAGATAATGCAATTTGGCAACCGGCAATGTAATTAGCATGCCGAATATTACTTGGAATGTGAATTGGAACGAAATCGCCAATAGATAAGACCATTTTACAATTTGGGCCCAAGTTAGAAGCAGAGCCTATGGTGTAAATTATCGATAGTCCATATCTCGGAAACTATAAGAGATAATGCAATTTGGCAAGCGGCAATGTAATTAGCATGCCGAATATTACTTGGAGTGTGAATTGGAACGAAATCGCCAATAGATAAGACCATTTTACAATTTGGGCCCAAGTTAGAAGCAGAGCCTAAGGTGTAAATTATCGATAGTCCATATCTCGGAAACTATAAGAGATAATGCAATTTGGCAACCGGCAATGTAATTAGCATGCCGAATATTACTTGGAATGTGAATTGGAACGAAATCGCCAATAGATAAGACCATTTTACAATTTGGGCCCAAGTTAGAAGCAGAGCCTAAGGTGTAAATTATCGATAGTCCATATCTCGGAAACTATAAGAGATAATGCAATTTGGCAACCGGCAATGTAATTAGCATGCCGAATATTACTTGGAATGTGAATTGGAACGAAATCGCCAATAGATAAGACCATTTTACAATTTGGGCCAAAGTTAGAAGCAGAGCCTAAGGTGTAAATTATTGATAGTCCATATCTCGGAAACTATAAGAGATAATGCAATTTCGCAACCGGCAATGTAATTAGCATGCCGAATATCACTTGGAATGTGAATTGGGACGAAATCGCCAATAGATAAGACCATTTTACAATTTGGGCCCAAGTTAGAAGCAGAGCCTAAGGTGTAAATTATCGATAGTCCATATCTCAGAAACTATAAGAGATAATGCAATTTGGCAACCGGCAATGTAATTAGCATGCCGAATATTACTTGGAATGTGAATTGGAACGAAATCGCCAATAGATAAGACCATTTTACAATTTGGGCCCAAGTTAGAAGCAGAGCCTAAGGTGTAAATTATCGATAGTCCATATCTCGGAAACTATAAGAGATAATGCAATTTGGCAAACGGCAATGTAATTAGCATGCCGAATATTACTTGGAATGTGAATTGGAACGAAATCGCCAATAGGTAAGACCATTTTACAATTTGGGCCCAAGTTAGAAGCAGAGCCTAAGGTGTAAATTATCGATAGTCCATATCTCGGAAACTATAAGAGATAATGCAATTTGGCAACCGGCAATGTAATTAGCATGCCGAATATTACTTGGAATGTGAATTGGAACGAAATCGCCAATAGATAAGACCATTTTACAATTTGGGCCCAAGTTAGAAGCAGAGCCTAAGGTGTAAATTATCGATAGTCCATATCTCGGAAACTATAAGAGATAATGCAATTTGGCAACCAGCAATGTAATTAGCATGCCGAATATTACTTGGAATGTGAATTGGAACGAAATCGCCAATAGGTAAGACCATTTTACAATTTGGGCCCAAGTTAGAAGCAGAGCCTAAGGTGTAAATTATCGATAGTCCATATCTCGGAAACTATAAGAGATAATTCAATTTGGCAACCGTCAATGTAATTAGCATGCCGAATATTACTTGGAATGTGAATTGGAACGAAATCGCCAATAGATAAGACCATTTTACAATTTGGGCCCAAGTTAGAAGCAGAGCCTAAGGTGTAAATTATCGATAGTCCATATCTCGGAAACTATAAGAGATAATTCAATTTGGCAACCGGCAATGTAATTAGCATGCCGAATATTACTTGGAATGTGAATTGGAACGAAATCGCCAATAGATAAGACCATTTTACAATTTGGGCCCAAGTTAGAAGCAGAGCCTAAGGTGTAAATTATCGATAGTCCATATCTCGGAAACTATAAGAGATAATGCAATTTGGCAACCGGCAATGTAATTAGCATGCCGAATATTACTTGGAATGTGAATTGGAACGAAATCGCCAATAGATAAGACCATTTTACAATTTGGGCCCAAGTTAGAAGCAGAGCCTAAGGTGTAAATTATCGATAGTCCATATCTCGGAAACTATAAGAGATAATGCAATTTGGCAACCGGCAATGTAATTAGCATGCCGAATATTACTTGGAATGTGAATTGGAACGAAATCGCCAATAGATAAGACCATTTTACAATTTGGGCCCAAGTTAGAAGCAGAGCCTAAGGTGTAAATTATCGATAGTCCATATCTCGGAAACTATAAGAGATAATGCAATTTGGCAACCGGCAATGTAATTAGCATGCCGAATATTACTTGGATTGTGAATTGGAACGAAATCGCCAATAGATAAGACCATTTTACAATTTGGGCCCAAGTTAGAAGCAGAGCCTAAGGTGTAAATTATTGATAGTCCATATCTCGGAAACTATAAGAGATAATGCAATTTCGCAACCGGCAATGTAATTAGCATGCCGAATATCACTTGGAATGTGAATTGCGACGAAATCGCCAATAGATAAGACCATTTTACAATTTGGGCCCAAGTTAGAAGCTGAGCCTAAGGTGTAAATTATCGATAGTCCATATCTCGGAAACTATAAGAGATAATGCAATCTGGCAACCGGCAATGTAATTAGCATGCCGAATATTACTTGGAATGTGAATTGGAACGAAATCGCCAATAGATAAGACCATTTTACAATTTGGGCCCAAGTTAGAAGCAGAGCCTAAGGTGTAAATTATCGATAGTCCATATCTCGGAAACTATAAGAGATAATGCAATTTGGCAACCGGCAATGTAATTAGCATGCCGAATATTACTTGGAATGTGAATTGGAACGAAATCGCCAATAGGTAAGACCATTTTACAATTTGGGCCCAAGTTAGAAGCAGAGCCTAAGGTGTAAATTATCGATAGTCCATATCTCGGAAACTATAAGAGATAATTCAATTTGGCAACCGGCAATGTAATTAGCATGCCGAATATTACTTGGAATGTGAATTGGAACGAAATCGCCAATAGGTAAGACCATTTTACAATTTGGGCCCAAGTTAGAAGCAGAGCCTAAGGTGTAAATTATCGATAGTCCATATCTCGGAAACTATAAGAGATAATGCAATTTGGCAACCGGCAATGTAATTAGCATGCCGAATATTACTTGGAATGTGAATTGGAACGAAATCGCCAATAGATAAGACCATTTTACAATTTGGGCCCAAGTTAGAAGCAGAGCCTATGGTGTAAATAATCGATAGTCCATATCTCGGAAACTATAAGAGATAATGCAATTTGGCAACCGGCAATGTAATTAGCATGCCGAATATTACTTGGAATGTGAATTGGAACGAAATCGCCAATAGATAAGACCATTTTACAATTTGGGCCCAAGTTAGAAGCAGAGCCTAAGGTGTAAATTATCGATAGTCCATATCTCGGAAACTATAAGAGATAATGCAATTTGGCAACCGGCAATGTAATTAGCATGCCGAATATTACTTGGAATGTGAATTGGAACGAAATCGCCAATAGATAAGACCATTTTACAATTTGGGCCCAAGTTAGAAGCAGAGCCTAAGGTGTAAATTATCGATAGTCCATATCTCGGAAACTATAAGAGATAATGCAATTTGGCAAGCGGCAATGTAATTAGCATGCCAAATATTACTTGGAATGTGAATTGGAACGAAATCGCCAATAGATAAGACCATTTTACAATTTGGGCCCAAGTTAGAAGCAGAGCCTAAGGTGTAAATTATTGATAGTCCATATCTCGGAAACTATAAGAGATAATGCAATTTCGCAACCGGCAATGTAATTAGCATGCCGAATATCACTTGGAATATGAATTGGGACGAAATCGCCAATAGATAAGGCCATTTTACAATTTGGGCCCAAGTTAGAAGCAGAGCCTAAGGTGTAAATTATCGATAGTCCATATCTCAGAAACTATAAGAGATAATGCAATTTGGCAACCGGCAATGTAATTAGCATGCCGAATATTACTTGGAATGTGAATTGGAACGAAATCGCCAATAGGTAAGACCATTTTACAATTTGGGCCCAAGTTAGAAGCAGAGCCTAAGGTGTAAATTATCGATAGTCCATATCTCGGAAACTATAAGAGATAATTCAATTTGGCAACCGGCAATGTAATTAGCATGCCGAATATTACTTGGAATGTGAATTGGAACGAAATCGCCAATAGATAAGTCCATTTTACAATTTGGGCCCAAGTTAGAAGCAGAGCCTAAGGTGTAAATTATCGATAGTCCATATCTCGGAAACTATAAGAGATAATGCAATTTGGCAACCGGCAATGTAATTAGCATGCCGAATATTACTTGGAATGTGAATTGGAACGAAATCGCCAATAGATAAGACCATTTTACAATTTGGGCCCAAGTTAGAAGCAGAGCCTATGGTGTAAATTATCGATAGTCCATATCTCGGAAACTAGAAGAGATAATGCAATTTGGCAACCGGCAATGTAATTAGCATGCCGAATATTACTTGGAATGTGAATTGGAACGAAATCGCCAATAGATAAGACCATTTTACAATTTGGGCCCAAGTTAGAAGCAGAGCCTAAGGTGTAAATTATCGATAGTCCATATCTCGGAAACTATAAGAGATAATGCAATTTGGCAACCGGCAATGTAATTAGCAAGCCGAATGTTACTTGGAATGTGAATTGGAGCGAAATCGCCAATAGATAAGACCATTTTACAATTTGGGCCCAAGTTAGAAGCAGAGCCTAAGGTGTAAATTATTGATAGTCCATATCTCGGAAACTATAAGAGATAATGCAATTTCGCAACCGGCAATGTAATTAGCATGCCGAATATTACTTGGAATGTGAATTGGAACGAAATCGCCAATAGGTAAGACCATTTTACAATTTGGGCCCAAGTTAGAAGCAGAGCCTAAGGTGTAAATTATCGATAGTCCATATCTCGGAAACTATAAGAGATAATTCAATTTGGCAACCGGCAATGTAATTAGCATGCCAAATATTACTTGGAATGTGAATTGGAACAAAATCGCCAATAGATAAGACCATTTTACAATTTGGGCCCAAGTTAGAAGCAGAGCCTAAGGTGTAAATTATCGATAGTCCATATCTCGGAAACTATAAGAGATAATGCAATTTGGCAACCGGCAATATAATTAGCATGCCGAATATTACTTGGAATGTGAATTGGAACGAAATCGCCAATAGATAAGACCATTTTACAATTTGGGCCCAAGTTAGAAGCAGAGCCTAAGGTGTAAATTATCGATAGTCCATATCTCGGAAACTATAAGAGATAATGCAATTTGGCAACCGGCAATGTAATTAGCAAGCCGAATATTACTTGGAATGTGAATTGGAGCGAAATCGCCAATAGATAAGACCATTTTACAATTTGGGCCCAAGTTAGAAGCAGAGCCTAAGGTGTAAATTATTGATAGTCCATATCTCGGAAACTATAAGAGATAATGCAATTTCGCAACCGGCAATGTAATTAGCATGCCGAATATCACTTGGAATGTGAATTGGGACGAAATCGCCAATAGATAAGACCATTTTACAATTTGGGCCCAAGTTAGAAGCAGAGCCTAAGGTGTAAATTATCGATAGTCCATATCTCGGAAACTATAAGAGATAATGCAATTTGGCAACCGGCAATGTAATTAGCATGCCGAATATTACTTGGAATGTGAATTGGAACGAAATCGCCAATAGATAAGACCATTTTACAATTTGGGCCCAAGTTAGAAGCAGAGCCTAAGGTGTGAATTATCGATAGTCCATATCTCGGAAACTATAAGAGATAATGCAATTTGGCAACCGGCAATGTAATTAGCATGCCGAATATTACTTGGAATGTGAATTGGAACGAAATCGCCAATAGGTAAGACCATTTTACAATTTGGGCCCAAGTTAGAAGCAGAGCCTAAGGTGTAAATTATCGATAGTCCATATCTCGGAAACTATAAGAGATAATTCAATTTGGCAACCGGCAATGTAATTAGCATGCCGAATATTACTTGGAATGTGAATTGGAACAAAATCGCCAATAGATAAGACCATTTTACAATTTGGGCCCAAGTTAGAAGCAGAGCCTAAGGTGTAAATTATCGATAGTCCATATCTCGGAAACTATAAGAGATAATGCAATTTGGCAACCGGCAATGTAATTAGCATGCCGAATATTACTTGGAATGTGAATTGGAACGAAATCGCCAATAGATAAGACCATTTTACAATTTGGGCCCAAGTTAGAAGCAGAGCCTAAGGTGTAAATTATCGATAATCCATATCTCGGAAACTATAAGAGATAATGCAATTTGGCAACCGGCAATGTAATTAGCATGCCGAATATTACTATAAAATTATCGATAGTCCATATCTCGGAAACTATAAGAGTTAATGCAATTTGGCAACCGGCAATGTAATTAGCATGCCGAATATTACTTGGAATGTGAATTGGAACGAAATCGCCAATAGATAAGACCATTTTACAATTTGGGCCCAAGTTAGAAGCAGAGCCTAAGGTGTAAATTATCGATAGTCCATATCTCGGAAACTATAAGAGTTAATGCAATTTGGCAACCGGCAATGTAATTAGCATGCCGAATATTACTTGGAATGTGAATTGGAACGAAATCGCCAATAGATAAGACCATTTTACAATTTGGGCCCAAGTTAGAAGCAGAGCCTAAGGTGTAAATTATCGATAGTCCATATCTCTGAAACTATAAGAGATAATGCAATTTCGCAACCGGCAATGTAATTAGCATGCCGAATATCACTTGGAATGTGAATTGGGACGAAATCGCCAATAGATAAGACCATTTTACAATTTGGGCCCAAGTTAGAAGCAGAGCCTAAGGTGTAAATTATCGATAGTCCATATCTCGGAAACTATAAGAGTTAATGCAATTTGGCAACCGGCAATGTAATTAGCATGCCGAATATTACTTGGAATGTGAATTGGGACGAAATCGCCAATAGAGAAGACCATTTTACAATTTGGGCCCAAGTTAGAAGCAGAGCCTAAGGTGTAAATTATCGATAGTCCATATCTCGGAAACTATAAGAGATAATGCAATTTGGCAACCGGCAATGTAATTAGCATGCCGAATATTACTTGGAATGTGAATTGGAACGAAATCGCCAATAGATAAGACCATTTTACAATTTGGGCCCAAGTTAGAAGCAGAGCCTAAGGTGTAAATTATCGATAGTCCATATCTCGGAAACTATAAGAGATAATGCAATTTCGCAACCGGCAATGTAATTAGCATGCCGAATATTACTTGGAGTGTGAATTGGAACGAAATCGCCAATAGATAAGACCATTTTACAATTTGGGCCCAAGTTAGAAGCAGAGCCTAAGGTGTAAATTATCGATAGTCCATATCTCGGAAACTATAAGAGATAATGCAATTTGGCAACCGGCAATGTAATTAGCATGCCGAATATTACTTGGAATGTGAATTGGAACGAAATCGCCAATAGATAAGACCATTTTACAATTTGGGCCCAAGTTAGAAGCAGAGCCTAAGGTGTAAATTATCGATAGTCCATATCTCGGAAACTATAAGAGATAATGCAATTTGGCAACCGGCAATGTAATTAGCATGCCGAATATTACTTGGAATGTGAATTGGAACGAAATCGCCAATAGATAAGACCATTTTACAATTTGGGCCCAAGTTAGAAGCAGAGCCTAAGGTGTAAATTATCGATAGTCCATATCTCGGAAACTATAAGAGATAATGCAATTTCGCAACCGGCAATGTAATTAGCATGCCGAATATCACTTGGAATGTGAATTGGGACGAAATCGCCAATAGATAAGACCATTTTACAATTTGGGCCCAAGTTAGAAGCAGAGCCTAAGGTGTAAATTATCGATAGTCCATATCTCGGAAACTATAAGAGATAATGCAATTTGGCAACCGGCAATGTAATTAGCATGCCGAATATTACTTGGAATGTGAATTGGAACGAAATCGCCAATAGATAATACCATTTTACAATTTGGGCCCAAGTTAGAAGCAGAGCCTAAGGTGTAAATTATCGATAGTCCATATCTCGGAAACTATAAGAGATAATGCAATTTGGCAACCGGCAATGTAATTAGCATGCCGAATATTACTATAGGTAAGACCATTTTACAATTTGGGCCCAAGTTAGAAGCAGAGCCTAAGGTGTAAATTATCGATAGTCCATATCTCGGAAACTATAAGAGATAATTCAATTTGGCAACCGGCAATGTAATTAGCATGCCGAATATTACTTGGAATGTGAATTGGAACGAAATCGCCAATAGATAAGACCATTTTACAATTTGGGCCCAAGTTAGAAGCAGAGTAAAAGGTGTAAATTATCGATAGTCCATATCTCGGAAACTATAAGAGATAATGCAATTTGGCAACCGGCAATGTAATTAGCATGCCGAATATTACTTGGAATGTGAATTGGAACGAAATCGCCAATAGGTAAGACCATTTTACAATTTGGGCCCAAGTTAGAAGCAGAGCCTAAGGTGTAAATTATCGATAGTCCATATCTCGGAAACTATAAGAGATAATGCAATTTGGCAACCGGCAATGTAATTAGCATGCCGAATATTACTTGGAATGTGAATTGGGACGAAATCGCCAATAGAGAAGACCATTTTACAATTTGGGCCCAAGTTAGAAGCAGAGCCTAAGGTGTAAATTATCGATAGTCCATATCTCGGAAACTATAAGAGTTAATGCAATTTGGCAACCGGCAATGTAATTAGCATGCCGAATATTACTTGGACTGTGAATTGGAACGAAATCGCCAATAGATAAGACCATTTTACAATTTGGGCCCAAGTTAGAAGCAGAGCCTAAGGTGTAAATTATCGATAGTCCATATCTCGGAAACTATAAGAGTTAATGCAATTTGGCAACCGGCAATGTAATTAGCATGCCGAATATTACTTGGAATGTGAATTGGAACGAAATCGCCAATAGATAAGACCATTTTACAATTTGGGCCCAAGTTAGAAGCAGAGCCTAAGGTGTAAATTATCGATAGTCCATATCTCGGAAACTATAAGAGATAATGCAATTTGGCAACCGGCAATGTAATTAGCATGCCGAATATTACTTGGAATGTGAATTGGAAAGAAATCGCCAATAGATAAGACCATTTTACAATTTGGGCCCAAGTTAGAAGCAGAGCCTAAGGTGTAAATTATCGATAGTCCATATCTCTGAAACTATAAGAGATAATGCAATTTCGCAAACGGCAATGTAATTAGCATGCCGAATATTACTTGGAATGTGAATTGGGACGAAATCGCCAATAGAGAAGACCATTTTACAATTTGGGCCCAAGTTAGAAGCAGAGCCTAAGGTGTAAATTATCGATAGTCCATATCTCGGAAACTATAAGAGATAATGCAATTTGGCAACCGGCAATGTAATTAGCATGCCGAATATTACTTGGAATGTGAATTGGAACGAAATCGCCAATAGATAAGACCATTTTACAATTTGGGCCCAAGTTAGAAGCAGAGCCTAAGGTGTAAATTATCGATAGTCCATATCTCGGAAACTATAAGAGATAATGCAATTTCGCAACCGGCAATGTAATTAGCATGCCGAATATTACTTGGAGTGTGAATTGGAACGAAATCGCCAATAGATAAGACCATTTTACAATTTGGGCCCAAGTTAGAAGCAGAGCCTAAGGTGTAAATTATCGATAGTCCATATCTCGGAAACTATAAGAGATAATGCAATTTGGCAACCGGCAATGTAATTAGCATGCCGAATATTACTTGGAATGTGAATTGGAACGAAATCGCCAATAGATAAGACCATTTTACATTTGGGCCCAAGTTAGAAGCAGAGCCTAAGGTGTAAATTATCGATAGTCCATATCTCGGAAACTATAAGAGATAATGCAATTTGGCAACCGGCAATGTAATTAGCATGCCGAATATTACTTGGAATGTGAATTGGAACGAAATCGCCAATAGATAAGACCATTTTACAATTTGGGCCCAAGTTAGAAGCAGAGCCTAAGGTGTAAATTATCGATAGTCCATATCTCGGAAACTATAAGAGATAATGCAATTTCGCAACCGGCAATGTAATTAGCATGCCGAATATCACTTGGAATGTGAATTGGGACGAAATCGCCAATAGATAAGA
Source organism: Rhynchophorus ferrugineus (assembly GCF_030347505.1). NCBI lineage: Eukaryota > Metazoa > Arthropoda > Insecta > Coleoptera > Curculionidae > Rhynchophorus > Rhynchophorus ferrugineus. The sequence continues at coordinate 62,318 of NW_027473086.1, forward strand.
CCATTTTACAATTTGGGCCCAAGTTAGAAGCAGAGCCTAAGGTGTAAATTATCGATAGTCCATATCTCGGAAACTATAAGAGATAATGCAATTTGGCAACCGGCAATGTAATTAGCATGCCGAATATTACTTGGAATGTGAATTGGAACGAAATCGCCAATAGATAAGACCATTTTACAATTTGGGCCCAAGTTAGAAGCAGAGCCTAAGGTGTAAATTATCGATAGTCCATATCTCGGAAACTATAAGAGATAATGCAATTTGGCAACCGGCAATGTAATTAGCATGCCGAATATTACTATTAAATTATCGATAGTCCATATCTCGGAAACTATAAGAGTTAATGCAATTTGGCAACCGGCAATGTAATTAGCATGCTGAATATTACTTGGAATGTGAATTGGAACGAAATCGCCAATAGATAAGACCATTTTACAATTTGGGCCCAAGTTAGAAGCAGAGCCTAAGGTGTAAATTATCGATAGTCCATATCTCAGAAACTATAAGAGATAATGCAATTTGGCAACCGGCAATGTAATTAGCATGCCGAATATTACTTGGAATGTGAATTGGAACGAAATCGCCAATAGGTAAGACCATTTTACAATTTGGGCCCAAGTTAGAAGCAGAGCCTAAGGTGTAAATTATCGATAGTCCATATCTCGGAAACTATAAGCGATAATTCAATTTGGCAACCGGCAATGTAATTAGCATGCCGAATATTACTTGGAATGTGAATTGGAACGAAATCGCCAATAGATAAGACCATTTTACAATTTGGGCCCAAGTTAGAAGCAGAGCCTAAGGTGTAAATTATCGATAGTCCATATCTCGGAAACTATAAGAGATAATGCAATTTGGCAACCGGCAATGTAATTAGCATGCCGAATATTACTTGAAATGTGAATTGGAACGAAATCGCCAATAGATAAGACCATTTTACAATTTGGGCCCAAGTTAGAAGCAGAGCCTATGGTGTAAATTATCGATAGTCCATATCTCGGAAACTAGAAGAGATAATGCAATTTGGCAACCGGCAATGTAATTAGCATGCCGAATATTACTTGGAATGTGAATTGGAACGAAATCGCCAATAGATAAGACCATTTTACAATTTGGGCCCAAGTTAGAAGCAGAGCCCAAGGTGTAAATTATCGATAGTCCATATCTCGGAAACTATAAGAGATAATGCAATTTGGCAACCGGCAATGTAATTAGCAAGCCGAATATTACTTGGAATGTGAATTGGAGCGAAATCGCCAATAGATAAGACCATTTTACAATTTGGGCCCAAGTTAGAAGCAGAGCCTAAGGTGTAAATTATGGATAGTCCATATCTCGGAAACTATAAGAGATAATGCAATTTCGCAACCGGCAATGTAATTAGCATGCCGAATATCACTTGGAATGTGAATTGGAACGAAATCGCCAATAGGTAAGACCATTTTACAATTTGGGCCCAAGTTAGAAGCAGAGCCTAAGGTGTAAATTATCGATAGTCCATATCTCGGAAACTATAAGAGATAATGCAATTTGGCAACCGGCAATGTAATTAGCATGCCGAATATTACTTGGAATGTGAATTGGAACGAAATCGCCAATAGATAAGACCATTTTACAATTTGGGCCCAAGTTAGAAGCAGAGCCTAAGGTGTAAATTATCGATAGTCCATATCTCGGAAACTATAAGAGATAATGCAATTTGGCAACCGGCAATGTAATTAGCATGCCGAATATTACTATTAAATTATCGATAGTCCATATCTCGGAAACTATAAGAGTTAATGCAATTTGGCAACCGGCAATGTAATTAGCATGCCGAATATTACTTGGAATGTGAATTGGAACGAAATCGCCAATAGATAAGACCATTTTACAATTTGGGCCCAAGTTAGAAGCAGAGCCTAAGGTGTAAATTATCGATAGTCCATATCTCGGAAACTATAAGAGTTAATGCAATTTGGCAACCGGCAATGTAATTAGCATGCCGAATATTACTTGGAATGTGAATTGGAACGAAATCGCCAATAGATAAGACCATTTTACAATTTGGGCCCAAGTTAGAAGCAGAGCCTAAGGTGTAAATTATCGATAGTCCATATCTCGGAAACTATAAGAGATAATGCAATTTGGCAACCGGCAATGTAATTAGCATGCCGAATATTACTTGGAATGTGAATTGGAAAGAAATCGCCAATAGATAAGACCATTTTACAATTTGGGCCCAAGTTAGAAGCAGAGCCTAAGGTGTAAATTATCGATAGTCCATATCTCTGAAACTATAAGAGATAATGCAATTTCGCAAACGGCAATGTAATTAGCATGCCGAATATTACTTGGAATGTGAATTGGGACGAAATCGCCAATAGAGAAGACCATTTTACAATTTGGGCCCAAGTTAGAAGCAGAGCCTAAGGTGTAAATTATCGATAGTCCATATCTCGGAAACTATAAGAGATAATGCAATTTGGCAACCGGCAATGTAATTAGCATGCCGAATATTACTTGGAGTGTGAATTGGAACGAAATCGCCAATAGATAAGACCATTTTACAATTTGGGCCCAAGTTAGAAGCAGAGCCTAAGGTGTAAATTATCGATAGTCCATATCTCGGAAACTATAAGAGATAATGCAATTTCGCAACCGGCAATGTAATTAGCATGCCGAATATTACTTGGAGTGTGAATTGGAACGAAATCGCCAATAGATAAGACCATTTTACAATTTGGGCCCAAGTTAGAAGCAGAGCCTAAGGTGTAAATTATCGATAGTCCATATCTCGGAAACTATAAGAGATAATGCAATTTGGCAACCGGCAATGTAATTAGCATGCCGAATATTACTTGGAATGTGAATTGGAACGAAATCGCCAATAGATAAGACCATTTTACAATTTGGGCCCAAGTTAGAAGCAGAGCCTAAGGTGTAAATTATCGATAGTCCATATCTCGGAAACTATAAGAGATAATGCAATTTGGCAACCGGCAATGTAATTAGCATGCCGAATATTACTTGGAATGTGAATTGGAACGAAATCGCCAATAGATAAGACCATTTTACAATTTGGGCCCAAGTTAGAAGCAGAGCCTAAGGTGTAAATTATCGATAGTCCATATCTCGGAAACTATAAGAGATAATGCAATTTCGCAACCGGCAATGTAATTAGCATGCCGAATATCACTTGGAATGTGAATTGGGACGAAATCGCCAATAGATAAGACCATTTTACAATTTGGGCCCAAGTTAGAAGCAGAGCCTAAGGTGTAAATTATCGATAGTCCATATCTCGGAAACTATAAGAGATAATGCAATCTGGCAACCGGCAATGTAATTAGCATGCCGAATATTACTTGGAATGTGAATTGGAACGAAATCGCCAATAGATAAGACCATTTTACAATTTGGGCCCAAGTTAGAAGCAGAGCCTAAGGTGTAAATTATCGATAGTCCATATCTCGGAAACTATAAAAGATAATGCAATTTGGCAACCGGCAATGTAATTAGCATGCCGAATATTACTTGGAATGTGAATTGGAACGAAATCGCCAATAGGTAAGACCATTTTACAATTTGGGCCCAAGTTAGAAGCAGAGCCTAAGGTGTAAATTATCGATAGTCCATATCTCGGAAACTATAAGAGATAATTCAATTTGGCAACCGGCAATGTAATTAGCATGAAGAAATATTACTTGGAATGTGAATTGGAACGAAATCGCCAATAGATAAGACCATTTTACAATTTGGGCCCAAGTTAGAAGCAGAGCCTAAGGTGTAAATTATCGATAGTCCATATCTCGGAAACTATAAGAGATAATGCAATTTGGCAACCGGCAATGTAATTAGCATGCCGAATATTACTTGGAATGTGAATTGGAACGAAATCGCCAATAGATAAGACCATTTTACAATTTGGGCCCAAGTTAGAAGCAGAGCCTATGGTGTAAATTATCGATAGTCCATATCTCGGAAACTAGAAGAGATAATGCAATTTGGCAACCGGCAATGTAATTAGCATGCCGAATATTACTTGGAATGTGAATTGGAACGAAATCGCCAATAGATAAGACCATTTTACAATTTGGGCCCAAGTTAGAAGCAGAGCCTAAGGTGTAAATTATCGATAGTCCATATCTCGGAAACTATAAGAGATAATGCAATTTGGCAACCGGCAATGTAATTAGCATGCCGAATATTACTTGGAATGTGAATTGGAACGAAATCGCCAATAGATAAGACCATTTTACAATTTGGGCCTAAGTTAGAAGCAGAGCCTAAGGTGTAAATTATTGATAGTCCATATCTCGGAAACTATAAGAGATAATGCAATTTCGCAACCGGCAATGTAATTAGCATGCCGAATATCACTTGGAATGTGAATTGGGACGAAATCGCCAATAGATAAGACCATTTTACAATTTGGGCCCAAGTTAGAAGCAGAGCCTAAGGTGTAAATTATCGATAGTCCATATCTCCGAAACTATAAGAGATAATGCAATTTGGCAACCGGCAATGTAATTAGCATGCCGAATATTACTTGGAATGTGAATTGGAACGAAATCGCCAATAGGTAAGACCATTTTACAATTTGGGCCCAAGTTAGAAGCAGAGCCTAAGGTGTAAATTATCGATAGTCCATATCTCGGAAACTATAAGAGATAATTCGATTTGGCAACCGGCAATGTAATTAGCATGCCGAATATCACTTGGAATGTGAATTGGAACGAAATCGCCAATAGATAAGACCATTTTATAATTTGGGCCCAAGTTAGAAGCAGAGCCTAAGGTGTAAATTATCGATAGTCCATATCTCGGAAACTATAAGAGATAATGCAATTTGGCAACCGGCAATGTAATTAGCATGCCGAATATTACTTGGAATGTGAATTGGAACGAAATCGCCAATAGATAAGACCATTTTACAATTTGGGCCCAAGTTAGAAGCAGAGCCTAAGGTGTAAATTATCGATAGTCCATATCTCGGAAACTATAAGAGATAATGCAATTTGGCAACCGGCAATGTAATTAGCATGCCGAATATTACTTGGAATGTGAATTGGAACGAAATCGCCAATAGATAAGGCCATTTTACAATTTGGGCCCAAGTTAAAAGCAGAGCCTAAGGTGTAAATTATCGATAGTCCATATCTCGGAAACTATAAGAGTTAATGCAATTTGGCAACCGGCAATGTAATTAGCATGCCGAATATTACTTGGAATGTGAATTGGAACGAAATCGCCAATAGATAAGACCATTTTACAATTTGGGCCCAAGTTAGAAGCAGAGCCTAAGGTGTAAATTATCGATAGTCCATATCTCGGAAACTATAAGAGTTAATGCAATTTGGCAACCGGCAATGTAATTAGCATGCCGAATATTACTTGGAATGTGAATTGGAACGAAATCGCCAATAGATAAGACCATTTTACAATTTGGGCCCAAGTTAGAAGCAGAGCCTAAGGTGTAAATTATCGATAGTCCATATCTCGGAAACTATAAGAGATAATGCAATTTGGCAACCGGCAATGTAATTAGCATGCCGAATATTACTTGGAATGTGAATTGGAACGAAATCGCCAATAGATAAGACCATTTTACAATTTGGGCCCAAGTTAGAAGCAGAGCCTAAGGTGTAAATTATCGATAATCCATATCTCGGAAACTATAAGAGATAATGCAATTTGGCAACCGGCAATGTAATTAGCATGCCGAATATTACTATAAAATTATCGATAGTCCATATCTCGGAAACTATAAGAGTTAATGCAATTTGGCAACCGGCAATGTAATTAGCATGCCGAATATTACTTGGAATGTGAATTGGAACGAAATCGCCAATAGATAAGACCATTTTACAATTTGGGCCCAAGTTAGAAGCAGAGCCTAAGGTGTAAATTATCGATAATCCATATCTCGGAAACTATAAGAGATAATGCAATTTGGCAACCGGCAATGTAATTAGCATGCCGAATATTAATGCAATTTGGCAACCGGCAATGTAATTAGCATGCCGAATATTACTTGGAATGTGAATTGGAACGAAATCGCCAATAGATAAGACCATTTTACAATTTGGGCCCAAGTTAGAAGCAGAGCCTAAGGTGTAAATTATCGATAGTCCATATCTCGGAAACTATAAGAATTAATGCAATTTGGCAACCGGCAATGTAATTAGCATGCCGAATATTACTTGGAATGTGAATTGGAACGAAATCGCCAATAGATAAGACCATTTTACAATTTGGGCCCAAGTTAGAAGCAGAGCCTAAGGTGTAAATTATCGATAGTCCATATCTCTGAAACTATAAGAGATAATGCAATTTCGCAAACGGCAATGTAATTAGCATGCCGAATATTACTTGGAATGTGAATTGGGACGAAATCGCCAATAGAGAAGACCATTTTACAATTTGGGCCCAAGTTAGAAGCAGAGCCTAAGGTGTAAATTATCGATAGTCCATATCTCGGAAACTATAAGAGATAATGCAATTTGGCAACCGGCAATGTAATTAGCATGCCGAATATTACTTGGAATGTGAATTGGAACGAAATCGCCAATAGATAAGACCATTTTACAATTTGGCCCCAAGTTAGAAGCAGAGCCTAAGGTGTAAATTATCGATAGTCCATATCTCGGAAACTATAAGAGATAATGCAATTTCGCAACCGGCAATGTAATTAGCATGCCGAATATTACTTGGAGTGTGAATTGGAACGAAATCGCCAATAGATAAGACCATTTTACAATTTGGGCCCAAGTTAGAAGCAGAGCCTAAGGTGTAAATTATCGATAGTCCATATCTCGGAAACTATAAGAGATAATGCAATTTGGCAACCGGCAATGTAATTAGCATGCCGAATATTACTTGGAATGTGAATTGGAACGAAATCGCCAATAGATAAGACCATTTTACAATTTGGGCCCAAGTTAGAAGCAGAGCCTAAGGTGTAAATTATCGATAGTCCATATCTCGGAAGCTATAAGAGATAATGCAATTTGGCAACCGGCAATGTAATTAGCATGCCGAATATTACTTGGAATGTGAATTGGAACGAAATCGCCAATAGATAAGACCATTTTACAATTTGGGCCCAAGTTAGAAGCAGAGCCTAAGGTGTAAATTATCGATAGTCCATATCTCGGAAACTATAAGAGATAATGCAATTTCGCAACCGGCAATGTAATTAGCATGCCGAATATCACTTGGAATGTGAATTGGGACGAAATCGCCAATAGATAAGACCATTTTACAATTTGGGCCCAAGTTAGAAGCAGAGCCTAAGGTGTAAATTATCGATAGTCCATATCTCGGAAACTATAAGAGATAATGCAATTTGGCAACCGGCAATGTAATTAGCATGCCGAATATTACTTGGAATGTGAATTGGAACGAAATCGCCAATAGATAATACCATTTTACAATTTGGGCCCAAGTTAGAAGCAGAGCCTAAGGTGTAAATTATCGATAGTCCATATCTCGGAAACTATAAGAGATAATGCAATTTGGCAACCGGCAATGTAATTAGCATGCCGAATATTACTTGGAATGTGAATTGGAACGAAATCGCCAATAGGTAAGACCATTTTACAATTTGGGCCCAAGTTAGAAGCAGAGCCTAAGGTGTAAATTATCGATAGTCCATAACTCGGAAACTATAAGAGATAATTCAATTTGGCAACCGGCAATGTAATTAGCATGCCGAATATTACTTGGAGTGTGAATTGGAACGAAATCGCCAATAGATAAGACCATTTTACAATTTGGGCCCAAGTTAGAAGCAGAGCCTAAGGTGTAAATTATCGATAGTCCATATCTCGGAAACTATAAGAGATAATGCAATTTGGCAACCGGCAATGTAATTAGCATGCCGAATATTACTTGGAATGTGAATTGGAACGAAATCGCCAATAGATAAGACCATTTTACAATTTGGGCCCAAGTTAGAAGCAGAGCCTAAGGTGTAAATTATCGATAGTCCATATCTCGGAAGCTATAAGAGATAATGCAATTTGGCAACCGGCAATGTAATTAGCAAGCCGAATATTACTTGGAATGTGAATTGGAGCGAAATCGCCAATAGATAAGACCATTTTACAATTTGGGCCCAAGTTAGAAGCAGAGCCTAAGGTGTAAATTATTGATAGTCCATATCTCGGAAACTATAAGAGATAATGCAATTTCGCAACCGGCAATGTAATTAGCATGCCGAATATCACTTGGAATGTGAATTGGGACGAAATCGCCAATAGATAAGACCATTTTACAATTTGGGCCCAAGTTAGAAGCAGAGCCTAAGGTGTAAATTATCGATAGTCCATATCTCGGAAACTATAAGAGATAATGCAATTTGGCAACCGGCAATGTAATTAGCATGCCGAATATTACTTGGAATGTGAATTGGAACGAAAATCGCCAATAGATAAGACCATTTTACAATTTGGGCCCAAGTTAGAAGCAGAGCCTAAGGTGTGAATTATCGATAGTCCATATCTCGGAAACTATAAGAGATAATGCAATTTGGCAACCGGCAATGTAATTAGCATGCCGAATATTACTTGGAATGTGAATTGGAACGAAATCGCCAATAGGTAAGACCATTTTACAATTTGGGCCCAAGTTAGAAGCAGAGCCTAAGGTGTAAATTATCGATAGTCCATATCTCGGAAACTATAAGAGATAATTCAATTTGGCAACCGGCAATGTAATTAGCATGCCGAATATTACTTGGAATGTGAATTGGAACAAAATCGCCAATAGATAAGACCATTTTACAATTTGGGCCCAAGTTAGAAGCAGAGCCTAAGGTGTAAATTATCGATAGTCCATATCTCGGAAACTATAAGAGATAATGCAATTGGCAACCGGCAATGTAATTAGCATGCCGAATATTACTTGGAATGTGAATTGGAACGAAATCGCCAATAGATAAGACCATTTTACAATTTGGGCCCAAGTTAGAAGCAGAGCCTAAGGTGTAAATTATCGATAATCCCATATCTCGGAAAACTATAAGAGATAATGCAATTTGGCAACCGGCAATGTAATTAGCATGCCGAATATTACTATAAAATTATCGATAGTCCATATCTCGGAAACTATAAGAGTTAATGCAATTTGGCAACCGGCAATGTAATTAGCATGCCGAATATTACTTGGAATGTGAATTGGAACGAAATCGCCAATAGATAAGACCATTTTACAATTTGGGCCCAAGTTAGAAGCAGAGCCTAAGGTGTAAATTATCGATAGTCCATATCTCTGAAACTATAAGAGATAATGCAATTTCGCAAACGGCAATGTAATTAGCATGCCGAATATTACTTGGAATGTGAATTGGGACGAAATCGCCAATAGAGAAGACCATTTTACAATTTGGGCCCAAGTTAGAAGCAGAGCCTAAGGTGTAAATTATCGATAGTCCATATCTCGGAAACTATAAGAGATAATGCAATTTGGCAACCGGCAATGTAATTAGCATGCCGAATATTACTTGGAATGTGAATTGGAACGAAATCGCCAATAGATAAGACCATTTTACAATTTGGGCCCAAGTTAGAAGCAGAGCCTAAGGTGTAAATTATCGATAGTCCATATCTCGGAAACTATAAGAGATAATGCAATTTCGCAACCGGCAATGTAATTAGCATGCGGAATATTACTTGGAGTGTGAATTGGAACGAAATCGCCAATAGATAAGACCATTTTACAATTTGGGCCCAAGTTAGAAGCAGAGCCTAAGGTGTAAATTATCGATAGTCCATATCTCGGAAACTATAAGAGATAATGCAATTTGGCAACCGGCAATGTAATTAGCATGCCGAATATTACTTGGAATGTGAATTGGAACGAAATCGCCAATAGATAAGACCATTTTACAATTTGGGCCCAAGTTAGAAGCAGAGCCTAAGGTGTGAATTATCGATAGTCCATATCTCGGAAACTATAAGAGATAATGCAATTTGGCAACCGGCAATGTAATTAGCATGCCGAATATTACTTGGAATGTGAATTGGAACGAAATCGCCAATAGGTAAGACCATTTTACAATTTGGGCCCAAGTTAGAAGCAGAGCCTAAGGTGTAAATTATCGATAGTCCATATCTCGGAAACTATAAGAGATAATTCAATTTGGCAACCGGCAATGTAATTAGCATGCCGAATATTACTTGGAATGTGAATTGGAACAAATCGCCAATAGATAAGACCATTTTACAATTTGGGCCCAAGTTAGAAGCAGAGCCTAAGGTGTAAATTATCGATAGTCCATATCTCGGAAACTATAAGAGATAATGCAATTTGGCAACCGGCAATGTAATTAGCATGCCGAATATTACTTGGGAATGTGAATTGGAACGAAATCGCCAATAGATAAGACCATTTTACAATTTGGGCCCAAGTTAGAAGCAGAGCCTAAGGTGTAAATTATCGATAATCCATATCTCGGAAACTATAAGAGATAATGCAATTTGGCAACCGGCAATGTAATTAGCATGCCGAATATTACTATAAAATTATCGATAGTCCATATCTCGGAAACTATAAGAGTTAATGCAATTTGGCAACCGGCAATGTAATTAGCATGCCGAATATTACTTGGAATGTGAATTGGAACGAAATCGCCAATAGATAAGACCATTTTACAATTTGGGCCCAAGTTAGAAGCAGAGCCTAAGGTGTAAATTATCGATAGTCCATATCTCGGAAACTATAAGAGTTAATGCAATTTGGCAACCGGCAATGTAATTAGCATGCCGAATATTACTTGGAATGTGAATTGGAACGAAATCGCCAATAGATAAGACCATTTTACAATTTGGGCCCAAGTTAGAAGCAGAGCCTAAGGTGTAAATTATCGATAGTCCATATCTCTGAAACTATAAGAGATAATGCAATTTCGCAAACGGCAATGTAATTAGCATGCCGAATATTACTTGGAATGTGAATTGGGACGAAATCGCCAATAGAGAAGACCATTTTACAATTTGGGCCCAAGTTAGAAGCAGAGCCTAAGGTGTAAATTATCGATAGTCCATATCTCGGAAACTATAAGAGATAATGCAATTTGGCAACCGGCAATGTAATTAGCATGCCGAATATTACTTGGAATGTGAATTGGAACGAAATCGCCAATAGATAAGACCATTTTACAATTTGGGCCCAAGTTAGAAGCAGAGCCTAAGGTGTAAATTATCGATAGTCCATATCTCGGAAACTATAAGAGATAATGCAATTTCGCAACCGGCAATGTAATTAGCATGCCGAATATTACTTGGAATGTGAATTGGAACGAAATCGCCAATAGATAAGACCATTTTACAATTTGGGCCCAAGTTAGAAGCAGAGTATAAGGTGTAAATTATCGATAGTCCATATCTCGGAAGCTATAAGAGATAATGCAATTTGGCAACCGGCAATGTAATTAGCATGCCGAATATTACTTGGAATGTGAATTGGAACGAAATCGCCAATAGATAAGACCATTTTACAATTTGGGCCCAAGTTAGAAGCAGAGCCTAAGGTGTAAATTATCGATAGTCCATATCTCGGAAGCTATAAGAGATAATGCAATTTGGCAACCGGCAATGTAATTAGCATGCCGAATATTACTTGGAATGTGAATTGGAACGAAATCGCCAATAGATAAGACCATTTTACAATTTGGGCCCAAGTTAGAAGCAGAGCCTAAGGTGTAAATTATCGATAGTCCATATCTCGGAAACTATAAGAGATAATGCAATTTCGGCAACCGGCAATGTAATTAGCATGCCGAATATTCACTTGGAATGTGAATTGGGAACGAAATCGCCAATAGATAAGACCATTTTACAATTTGGGCCCAAGTTAGAAGCAGAGCCTAAGGTGTAAATTATCGATAGTCCATATCTCGGAAACTATAAGAGATAATGCAATTTGGCAACCGGCAATGTAATTAGCATGCCGAATATTACTTGGAATGTGAATTGGAACGAAATCGCCAATAGATAAGACCATTTTACAATTTGGGCCCAAGTTAGAAGCAGAGCCTAAGGTGTAAATTATCGATAGTCCATATCTCGGAAACTATAAGAGATAATGCAATTTGGCAACCGGCAATGTAATTAGCATGCCGAATATTACTTGGAATGTGAATTGGAACGAAATCGCCAATAGGTAAGACCATTTTACAATTTGGGCCCAAGTTAGAAGCAGAGCCTAAGGTGTAAATTATCGATAGTCCATAACTCTCGGAAACTATAAGAGATAATTCAATTTGGCAACCGGCAATGTAATTAGCATGCC
>NW_027473087.1:0-22500 GCF_030347505.1 Rhynchophorus ferrugineus
AAGGAGAAACCGCTTGTCCGCTAATATCGACGTCCGACATTCTGATATAATTTCTTAATTTTCTTATAAGAACGTTCTAATCACGATTCGTTTGACAAAGTTACGTACGTGCGTATGCTTCTCGTTCGCGTATTTTAACTGTCTGGCGGTCGCTCTCATTTAATGCGTACCCTATATGATATGAGCCGAACGGAGGACTGAACGGTCGAGCGCGAACGACGTTCCATATTCCGGCTTCGTCGAAACGTTCATCGAGCTTGGAACCGTTTACTTATTTCTCATATTAAATACATAAATCCTTTAGAATATCATACGATTTATGTTCGAGGCGTTAAAAGATAAAACGTAGTAGAAGTAGCAAACTTTACCAATAAATTTTACGTTGACTATCGTCTTAGAAGGAAGCACAAAATCAAGCGTTGCTCTCGATTCCGTCGAAACTACCAATTTACATTCGAGTTATAGACTTTCGGTTATAACTATGAAAATATATCTTTTCAAATCTACGTCCCCCGATATATCGTCTTTTGATATAAATGCAATTCCGTACAGATCTAATGCTATTATTGGAGAAACGAGACATATTATTCCTAATTGATGCGGTACAGATTGTTCGTTGTCCAAAACGAATCTATATCGAAACGTACCGTTGTCGAATTAACTGTAAGAAAACAATGACATGAAAATTAACCGATCCTATACTAATATACTTCTTATTTAACGGTTTCTTAACACCATCCGAACTCTGGGTTACAATCGAACGTATCGGGTGAGCAACGATATCGAGACGTCTATAAGAATATCGTGTCAAACCCTTCTGTATCGATACAATGCTCATATATATTATAGTATATTTTGCTTCTTTAGTTGAAATCTGTTTTCATAAATAGTTATCTAAAGTCAATAAATACATGGAACGCGATCTCCATACATACGTGCGTAGAACTACCGTACCTTCTTTGAAATCTTAAGGATTCTCCAAGCTCATCGACGCGAAGTTTATCTCGGAGTATTTTCTCTCTAAAGGAAAACTATATTAAAGCTTCAACGAAGATTCGGTATTCGATTGTTCACCATCATTTACATTCTTGTCATTAACCTAACATTTATTATGAAATCTTATTTTAAACTTTATCTATCTTTTTATATTACGATCGTCTATTATAATGCAGTATATTTGTTACTTTACAAGTAAATCTTAGATGAAAGGAGCAGATATTTAATAAAATTTAACGTCATCTTAGTCCATTTTCGAATAATAAATTTCTTTTTTTATGCTAGTAAATTTGTGGCTCTGAAAAGAACCGTTGTTTTCTTTAGTTGAATAGATACGTTGTTCTGTTTTAATTGGTCAGCATATATAATACTTTATTTAACCGCCAAATCCGTATAGGGTTCGTCCTTGGCGTTTGAGGGCGTATACTACATCCATGGCAGTAACGGTTTTCCTTTTGGCGTGTTCGGTATAAGTGACGGCGTCTCTGATAACGTTTTCCAAAAATACTTTTAATACACCTCTGGTTTCTTCATAAATTAGACCGGATATACGTTTAACTCCACCCCGCCTAGCCAATCTTCTGATGGCGGGTTTCGTAATACCTTGGATATTATCACGAAGCACTTTACGATGCCGCTTAGCGCCTCCTTTTCCCAAACCTTTACCACCTTTACCTCTGCCCGTCATGATTTATTCAATTTAGTATTAAAAGAAAGCAAATTTATAATCGAATTGTGCAGCGTACACCTCGAATACTACGGGTAACTATTTCAATTTCAAATCCTACCATGGGTTTTGTTGAGTTCGAATCGGGTCCCGCCCACAGATGCTAGCCGGACCAATCAGAATATCTTCACACATTATTAAAAAGGGAGATTTCTTTGACACCTTCGATCAGTTTCCAAAAGTTCGTTGGTGCTTGCGCTTGTAATTCTTCCTACACGTTTGAAGTCAGACCCGTTTAGACGATGGCTCGTACCAAGCAAACTGCTCGAAAATCAACCGGAGGTAAGGCTCCCAGAAAACAATTGGCTACTAAAGCAGCCAGGAAAAGCGCTCCCGCTACCGGTGGTGTTAAAAAACCGCATCGTTACAGACCCGGTACGGTCGCTCTAAGAGAAATCCGACGCTATCAGAAGAGTACCGAATTATTGATTAGGAAATTGCCTTTCCAACGATTGGTTCGCGAAATCGCTCAGGATTTCAAGACCGATTTACGTTTCCAAAGTTCGGCAGTGATGGCTTTGCAAGAAGCTAGCGAGGCCTATTTGGTTGGTCTCTTTGAAGACACCAATTTGTGTGCGATCCATGCTAAACGAGTAACTATCATGCCTAAGGACATTCAATTAGCCAGACGCATTAGAGGCGAACGTGCATAAATGCTACGGCTGTCCTATATTAAGGTCGTTTTTTGTATTTATATGAAAAAAAAAGGTTCTTCTCAGAACCACCAACTTCTATTAGAAAAAAGAGACATTGATATTTTTTCCGTTTATATGACGCTTTAGTTATAATATTTGTGAATTGAATTTAGAATATTATGCTCACAAATATATTGTGAATATTGAGGAATCCTTAGTAATAAGGTGTGAACACCTGCTGGATTGACTTGAAGTTTATATCACGATAAGAAAGGGGTATCACATATACTGTTATTATGTTACCGTAAAGGAATGAATATATAAAATAAAATATTTTTTTCTGGATATTTTAACATTTTTATGAACGATTACTATATTTTAATTTATTTGACTTCGTATATATCCTATCTTCTTAACAATAGTTTATTTCTTTTTTTCTTCTTTAAACATTTTGGGGCTCTGAAAAGAGCCGTTTTCCACCCTTCATATTATTATGATCACCTTCAAAATAATATATTTCGTTTACTTAGAACTGGTATATTTAGTGACAGCTTTGGTACCTTCGCTAACGGCATGCTTAGCCAATTCACCGGGTAACAATAACCTAACGGCGGTTTGGATTTCTCTGCTCGTGATGGTCGATCTTTTATTGTAATGGGCGAGGCGCGACGCTTCGGCGGCTATCCTTTCGAATATATCGTTCACGAAAGAATTCATAATCGACATGGCCTTGCTGGAAATACCCGTATCGGGATGAACCTGCTTTAAAACTTTGTATATGTAAATCGCGTAGCTTTCCTTCCTCCTACGCTTCTTTTTCTTATCGCTCTTAGAAATGTTTTTCTGGGCTTTTCCAGCCTTTTTTGCCGCTTTACCGCTTGTCTTCGGTGGCATTTTAAACGAATGAGATTCGCGACCTACCCATACAGCAAAAGATAAAAGACTAAACCGAAATATACCTATAGTCGTTTAATTATTTGATAAATGACGCTACACTTCTAAGCTCCGCCCATTCTTGGCGTTATGTCGTAGAAAGCTCTGATTGGTCGAGTAGGAAACGTACTAGTGTTTTGAGAAGTTGCCGAATAAAAGCTATTCGCTGGACAGTTCACTGCCAGTTGTTCATTCGTTGTCGAAAGGACGTGAGCGTTGTCGCCATTAGTTTTTCGGTTATTTTTAGTTTAAAAAAGTTAGCAATACAATGTCTGGACGTGGTAAGGGTGGAAAAGTGAAGGGAAAGGCGAAATCTCGTTCCAACCGAGCGGGATTACAATTTCCTGTTGGCCGTATTCACCGGCTTTTAAGGAAAGGAAATTATGCCGAACGCGTAGGGGCCGGTGCTCCCGTCTACTTAGCTGCCGTAATGGAATATTTGGCGGCCGAAGTTCTCGAGTTGGCAGGTAACGCCGCTAGAGACAACAAGAAAACAAGGATTATCCCTAGGCATTTACAATTGGCCATCAGAAATGACGAAGAACTGAACAAACTCCTCTCCGGTGTTACTATAGCCCAGGGCGGCGTTCTACCAAACATCCAGGCCGTATTGTTACCGAAAAAAACAGATAGTAAAACCAAATAAGTTACATGAGCCTTAGGGTTTTTGTGTCGTACAAAAACCTTTTAACTATCGGTCCTTTTCAGGACCACCAAAATAATAAAACAAAAAAAGAACTTAAAATTAAAACTCATATTATGACTTGCACTTACTAATTATTTAAAATATTCTAATAAACAGTTTAAGTACTTTAAAGATTGTTTTTTGGGTGTGTAAGATAAATTAAGAGACATTCCAATACCAATAATTATCGTTTTATTAAACAACAATTAAGTCGAAATAATATGAAGGATTTATTTCTAGCGGTTCTCCTTTAGTAAAATCGAACCGTATTATAACATCGCGCCTTGTATATAATCTATGTAATTAACGATGAATTTAAGGGGCGGTCTATTTATTAAGTATAGAGTTTTGGAATCCAAACCCTCAAATAATTAGGGCCAGTTATACTTAAATTATTATTTTAAATAAAATTATGATGATTGTAATGATTGAAAGATTATCCTTAAATCCTAATAGAGCTTCCGTTTTTTAAATATCGATAAATTTGTGGTTCTGAAAAGA
Source organism: Rhynchophorus ferrugineus (assembly GCF_030347505.1). Taxonomy (NCBI): domain Eukaryota; kingdom Metazoa; phylum Arthropoda; class Insecta; order Coleoptera; family Curculionidae; genus Rhynchophorus; species Rhynchophorus ferrugineus. The sequence goes on from NW_027473087.1 coordinate 4,478, forward strand.
ACCGTTGTTTAATTTTTCTAAAATTAATTTTGAGGGTCACATTTCACGTTAGTTCGCGAATAAAATGTGACTTAACCTCCAAACCCGTATAATGTACGTCCTTGACGTTTCAAGGCGTATACTACATCCATTGCGGTAACGGTTTTTCTTTTGGCGTGTTCGGTATATGTAACGGCATCTCTGATGACGTTTTCCAAAAACACTTTTAAAACACCTCTGGTCTCTTCGTAAATCAGACCAGATATACGTTTTACGCCGCCTCGTCTAGCCAATCTTCTAATGGCGGGCTTCGTAATACCTTGGATATTATCACGAAGCACTTTACGATGCCGCTTGGCTCCTCCTTTTCCCAAACCTTTACCACCTTTACCTCTGCCGGTCATCTTTTATCGAACCTAATACAAAAAAAATAAATGATCTCGAATAAGTAGCGCGCTCACAACACGAGTGCTACGGACAACTGTTGTCGATTACATTCAATCAGCCCGGTTTTGTAGACTTAGGATTGAGTTCCGCCCACTGGCACAAAACGGACCAATCAGATTAGATAACATGTTATAAAAAGGACTCTCTGATTTTATGACCGAATCAGTCCGAAAGGGGTCGCCGTCGTTTGCGTTTGTTAATTTTTCTCATTACCTCTATTTTAAAAATATGGCTCGTACCAAGCAAACTGCGCGAAAATCAACAGGAGGTAAAGCTCCTAGGAAACAATTGGCTACCAAAGCGGCCAGGAAAAGCGCTCCAGCTACCGGTGGCGTTAAGAAACCACATCGCTACCGACCTGGGACGGTCGCTTTGCGGGAGATTCGTCGTTATCAAAAGAGCACCGAATTATTGATTAGGAAATTACCTTTTCAACGATTGGTTCGCGAAATCGCTCAAGATTTCAAGACCGATTTACGTTTTCAAAGTTCGGCGGTAATGGCTTTACAAGAGGCCAGCGAAGCTTATTTAGTTGGCCTTTTTGAGGATACTAATTTATGTGCGATACATGCAAAGCGAGTAACCATCATGCCCAAGGATATTCAGCTAGCCAGACGTATCAGAGGCGAACGTGCCTAAACTTTATTTTCTATCATTTATAATACTCTACTTATATTCGTATTTTGCAACAAAAAAAAAACGGTTCTTTTCAGAACCACCTAAATTTAATCAAAGAAAAAGAAGATAATTCAATTAATATTCTTTTATCGATATTTATATAAACCACTAAAAGAGTTATGGATTTTTATCTCAGAGTTATATTCGACTACATGTTAGTAATTAATAACAGTCGGTGTACTTATACGCATTGTTTTTAAAAACTAAAGAAAAAATAATGTAATCACTAATAACCAAAGAATAATAATATACTGTTGATAACAAAATTTGTATTTCAATATTGGATACTACAGCTGTATAATATATAAAATTAATTTTTTTAAGATTATTTCTTTTTTTATTTATCTAAATTGTGGCTCTGAAAAGAACCGTTTTCTCCTTTATGATATTCAAGGCTTATGGTTTACTTAGAACTGGTATATTTAGTGACGGCTTTGGTACCTTCACTAACGGCGTGCTTAGCCAATTCACCGGGCAGCAATAATCGCACGGCAGTTTGGATTTCTCTGCTTGTGATAGTAGATCTTTTATTGTAATGAGCGAGACGGGACGCTTCGGCGGCTATCCTTTCGAATATATCGTTCACGAAAGAATTCATGATCGACATGGCCTTGCTGGAGATACCCGTATCGGGATGAACTTGCTTTAAAACTTTGTAAATGTAGATCGCGTAGCTTTCCTTCCTCTTGCGTTTCTTTTTCTTGTCACTTTTGGAGATATTTTTCTGAGCCTTACCGGCCTTTTTGGCCGCCTTACCGCTTGTTTTCGGAGGCATTTCGAAATAAATATTACGATATTAAAGGAACCACGAAAAGTACTAGACTAAAACAAATTTCAGGAATCCTTAGAATTTATAGGCTCCTTAAATACACTCCTAAGCCCCGCCTATTATCTGAGTTAGCCTTTCATTGGTCGCGTACGAGATCATGCGTTCGGCTTACGAACAAAATTCGTTGCTAGTATGTTGACAGTTTTAGTACAGATTTCAACTCTAAGGCGAGCGAGTTCTAGAAGCAATCGATAGTAAAATGTCCGGACGTGGTAAAGGCGGAAAAGTGAAGGGAAAGGCGAAGTCTCGTTCTAACCGAGCGGGATTACAATTCCCTGTCGGTCGTATTCACAGACTTTTAAGGAAAGGGAATTATGCCGAACGCGTAGGGGCCGGTGCTCCCGTCTACTTAGCTGCCGTAATGGAATATCTGGCAGCCGAGGTTCTCGAATTGGCGGGTAACGCCGCTAGAGATAACAAGAAAACCAGGATTATCCCTAGGCATTTGCAATTGGCCATCAGAAACGACGAAGAATTGAACAAACTCCTATCCGGAGTTACTATAGCCCAGGGCGGCGTTCTGCCAAATATCCAAGCTGTATTGTTACCTAAAAAGACAGATAGCAAAACTAAATAAAACGAATGTAACCTATTTTATCATCAAATATCGGTCCTTTTCAGGACCACCAAGACAGCTGAAAAAGAGAATTTTATTATTTTAGCTTAAGTAGTAAAATAACAGGCATAAGTTTTAATTTTGAGAGGTTTTGTGATATACGACAGAGTTACGACGATATTTTATAGATCGCAATACTTTTGACAATACCTTTCTCTGAATCTTCGTGCATGCAGTCTCTTCTTAATGAGAGTATTGAACAATATCCATTTTATTGTATCGATATCGTATCTTTCTAATTTCTCATTCATTTCATTAATTATTTCCTAATTGTTATGATCGGATTTGCAAAGATTAGGATTTCTGTATATCGAACCGGTACATGTCAGCTGTATTTATGAGGTTATGTTATTTGTTCTTAGAATTTGATGTGATCAATTGAAAATGAGATGAAAGTTGCTTTAATTTATCGTTTCGGACCGACTATTAGTGCCGTGTCATCGTTTGGAGATTACTATGGAACATAATTGTGCGACGAGTTATGATAGACTGTCATTTATTGTTGCGACTGGATTTGGTGGTCTCCAGCTATATATGCGTTTATTATTTATAATTGTCGATCCGATTCACTACCTACTAATTCTATATTGTGAATTTTTAGTTTAATGATCATGTCCTTACTGTTGGACCAACACCCCACTTGGATGCATTGGTACGATGACTGTCTCCGTAGGAAGGCCATGCATGACAGTCAACCCATGTATTTCTTTTCATTAGGGTAGTTTATACAGTAAGTGTCTATTTATTGACTATAGGGTACCAATTAGTTACTTCGTATGGTTACCTTTAAGGTAATTGAATGATATTGTTGCTTTTAGTGAGCAACTAAATGACATTGAGAGATTTGACCGGATGTTAGTTTGAAGATGTTTATATATTCCATGCAACAATCTTTCGCTTATTCCGAGTTGCTGCGGTTATACACAGTTACTGACTTGCCCCTTGACATCCTCTCGGATGTGCACTTCCTTTGAGGATTATCCGTGATGACCTGTATTGCCTTATATAATTAGCATTTTTGAGTAAGTTTGAAATCTAGGTGAGAGTGCCGTTTATGTATGTATATGTTTGTTAATCTAGTGATTTATCATAGGTTACTTATTGTTGTTATTGCAATTTAGGTTAGATTGTTTCGAAGAGCCTTCCTTGATGTGAATATATCTCTTCCTTTGTTTCGACTGTGGGTGAATTCTGATGCTTAGCTAAGGATATTTTATATCATATTCTATTTATATCATTAATTTAGAATAGAATAGAATATAATATAATACAATTTTCAAAGATTTTTAATGATATTCTTGACAATTTTACGCTTCTCTATATTTGAAAATCCTATTCTTTGATTGTCTTGGTTCTCGCTAGATGGCGCGCGCCGCCTGATTTCTTTCTCTACTTTATGTCGTTGGATATTGTTTTCGTCTCTCATTCATTAGAATTGACGTACACGCATTGGAGGTTATGTCTTCGTTCTGTTTAAACGTTTTGTTTATTTTATTTTGTTATTGTTGTGTTTTTAGGTTTTCTTATGGATTAGACCGATCTTATGTGATTTGTCGACCTGTGACTTGTTTGTTTTACCCCCTCGCACCACTTGGAGGTTATGTCGGACACCATCTGTGTCACTAGATTGTACTTTTGTATGAATATTTCGTATTATTTCAGGGTGAATTTGACGCCGTAGATATGTTTTGATATTGTTTAACCACTTTTATTTCATTTTATTTTGTTGCTAGTCACCTTCCAATTAAGATACCAGCGGTGTATTTACATTTTTTGTATTTTTTAGGTTATCCGTGTCCAGTTCCCCTGACAGAACTGGTAGAGCCGACCGTGATCAATCTGGAAATCACATGTCCGAAGCTATCCACATCAACCTGCGGTTCCTCTGCACTTGATGACCGAACGCCAACAGGCCAGGATTCTACCTTTGCTTAAGTACTTTCGGATATGTTGAATACTACATTTGTTTATATTAGACTTATCTGCTCGAAGTTTATTAGTTAGATGACTTATATGTTTGATTTGCAAGGTATGAGGTCTATTGAGATAGCGACCCCGTAGGACGGTGCAGTAACTTCGTGATTGTGTTTCATATTGTTCAATCATTCCTAATGCCAATCATCCTCCCATCGGAATATCAATAGTCTAGTTATGATTTTTAATGTTTTAGGTTAGGGAGTCTTGGCAGAGTTGACGGAACTGGCCGTGTCCGAGTGGTGGAATGGACAAAGCACCCTGGGACCATTGCTACTATGAGTTTGCCAATTTTCCACACTACAAGATGAGCATTATTTGTCTTTCTCTATGATTAGGACTATCGCTGAAACAGTAGTCCTAGCAAGTCCTACTCCCCAAGCGGAGAGAAGTTAGGGGGGCAGTAGGAATCTCGTTAATCCATGCACGCGCCTTCCTGATATGTTCGGGCATAGGCTGCGGTTGTCAAGGCGGTGGTAGTTAGTCCCGCCGTTTACCCGCGCTCGGCATCTCGATCCTTCTCTGAACGGATGCGAACGCGATCTGCTGAGCTGGTCTTTCCTGCGTAAGTATATGGACATTTTGAAATGTAGACTATCTGTCTATGGCTCTGGTGCTTGTTAAAACTCCGAGCTGGTCTTTCCTGCGTAAGTATCGGGGACGGTTCACGTACGGGTCTCCGAGCGCCTGTTCGGTTCCGTCGCGGCAGTATTGCGTAAAATTTTAGATAAGGACAGTGGGAATCTCGTTAATCCATGCACGCGCCTTCCTGATATGTTCGGGCATAGGCTGCGGTTGTCAAGGTGGTGGTAGTTAGTCCCGCCGTTTACCCGCGCTCGGCATCTCGATCCTTCTCTGAACGGATCCGAACGCGATCTGCTGAGCTGGTCTTTCCTGCGTAAGTATATGGACATTTTGAAATGTAGACTATCTGTCTATGGCTCTGGTGCTTGTTAAAGCTCCGAGCTGGTCTTTCCTGCGTAAGTATCGGGGACGGTTCACGTACGGGTCTCCGAGCGCCTGTTCGGTTCCGTCGCGGCAGTATTGCGTAAAATTTTAGATAAGGACAGTGGGAATCTCGTTAATCCATGCACGCGCCTTCCTGATATGTTCGGGCATAGGCTGCGGTTGTCAAGGTGGTGGTAGTTAGTCCCGCCGTTTACCCGCGCTCGGCATCTCGATCCTTCTCTGAACGGATCCGAACGCGATCTTAGTTAGGGACATTTTGAAATGTAGACCATGAGTCTATGGCTCAGGTGCTTGTTAAAGGTCTGAGCTGGTCTTTCCTGCGTAAGTATATGGACATTTTGAAATGTAGACTATCTGTCTATGGCTCTGGTGCTTGTTAAAGCTCCGAGCTGGTCTTTCCTGCGTAAGTATCGGGGACGGTTCACGTACGGGTCTCCGAGCGCCTGTTCGGTTCCGTCGCGGCCGTATTACGTAAAATTTTAGATAAGGACAGTGGGAATCTCGTTAATCCATGCACGCGCCTTCCTGATATGTTCGGGCATAGGCTGCGGTTGTCAAGGTGGTGGTAGTTAGTCCCGCCGTTTACCCGCGCTCGGCATCTCGATCCTTCTCTGAACGGATCCGAACGCGATCTTAGTTAGGGACATTTTGAAATGTAGACCATGAGTCTATGGCTCTGGTGCTTGTTAAAGGTCTGAGCTGGTCTTTCCTGCGTAAGTATATGGACATTTTGAAATGTAGACTATCTGTCTATGGCTCTGGTGCTTGTTAAAGCTCCGAGCTGGTCTTTCCTGCGTAAGTATCGGGAACGGTTCACGTACGGGTCTCCGAGCGCCTGTTCGGTTCCGTCGCGGCAGTATTGCGTAAAATTTTAGATAAGGACAGTGGGAATCTCGTTAATCCATGCACGCGCCTTCCTGATATGTTCGGGCATAGGCTGCGGTTGTCAAGGTGGTGGTAGTTAGTCCCGCCGTTTACCCGCGCTCGGCATCTCGATCCTTCTCTGAACGGATCCGAACGCGATCTTAGTTAGGGACATTTTGAATTGTAGACCATGAGTCTATGGCTCTGGTGCTTGTTAAAGGTCTGAGCTGGTCTTTCCTGCGTAAGTATATGGACATTTTGAAATGTAGACTATCTGTCTATGGCTCTGGTGCTTGTTAAAGCTCCGAGCTGGTCTTTCCTGCGTAAGTATCGGGGACGGTTCACGTACGGGTCTCCGAGCGCCTGTTCGGTTCCGTCGCGGCCGTATTGCGTAAAATTTTAGATAAGGACAGTGGGAATCTCGTTAATCCATGCACGCGCCTTCCTGATATGTTCGGGCATAGGCTGCGGTTGTCAAGGTGGTGGTAGTTAGTCCCGCCGTTTACCCGCGCTCGGCATCTCGATCCTTCTCTGAACGGATCCGAACGCGATCTTAGTTAGGGACATTTTGAAATGTAGACCATGAGTCTATGGCTCTGGTGCTTGTTAAAGGTCTGAGCTGGTCTTTCCTGCGTAAGTATATGGACATTTTGAAATGTAGACTATCTGTCTATGGCTCTGGTGCTTGTTAAAGCTCCGAGCTGGTCTTTCCTGCGTAAGTATCGGGGACGGTTCACGTACGGGTCTCCGAGCGCCTGTTCGGTTCCGTCGCGGCAGTATTGCGTAAAATTTTAGATAAGGACAGTGGGAATCTCGTTAATCCATGCACGCGCCTTCCTGATATGTTCGGGCATAGGCTGCGGTTGTCAAGGTGGTGGTAGTTAGTCCCGCCGTTTACCCGCGCTCGGCATCTCGATCCTTCTCTGAACGGATCCGAACGCGATCTTAGTTAGGGACATTTTGAAATGTAGACCATGAGTCTATGGCTCTGGTGCTTGTTAAAGGTCTGAGCTGGTCTTTCCTGCGTAAGTATATGGACATTTTGAAATGTAGACTATCTGTCTATGGCTCTGGTGCTTGTTAAAGCTCCGAGCTGGTCTTTCCTGCGTAAGTATCGGGGACGGTTCACGTACGGGTCTCCGAGCGCCTGTTCGGTTCCGTCGCGGCCGTATTACGTAAAATTTTAGATAAGGACAGTGGGAATCTCGTTAATCCATGCACGCGCCTTCCTGATATGTTCGGGCATAGGCTGCGGTTGTCAAGGTGGTGGTAGTTAGTCCCGCCGTTTACCCGCGCTCGGCATCTCGATCCTTCTCTGAACGGATCCGAACGCGATCTTAGTTAGGGACATTTTGAAATGTAGACCATGAGTCTATGGCTCTGGTGCTTGTTAAAGGTCTGAGCTGGTCTTTCCTGCGTAAGTATATGGACATTTTGAAATGTAGACTATCTGTCTATGGCTCTGGTGCTTGTTAAAGCTCCGAGCTGGTCTTTCCTGCGTAAGTATCGGGAACGGTTCACGTACGGGTCTCCGAGCGCCTGTTCGGTTCCGTCGTGGCAGTATTGCGTAAAATTTTAGATAAGGACAGTGGGAATCTCGTTAATCCATGCACGCGCCTTCCTGATATGTTCGGGCATAGGCTGCGGTTGTCAAGGTGGTGGTAGTTAGTCCCGCCGTTTACCCGCGCTCGGCATCTCGATCCTTCTCTGAACGGATCCGAACGCGATCTTAGTTAGGGACATTTTGAATTGTAGACCATGAGTCTATGGCTCTGGTGCTTGTTAAAGGTCTGAGCTGGTCTTTCCTACGTAAGTATATGGACATTTTGAAATGTAGACTATCTGTCTATGGCTCTGGTGCTTGTTAAAGCTCCGAGCTGGTCTTTCCTGCGTAAGTATCGGGGACGGTTCACGTACGGGTCTCCGAGCGCCTGTTCGGTTCCGTCGCGGCCGTATTGCGTAAAATTTTAGATAAGGACAGTGGGAATCTCGTTAATCCATGCACGCGCCTTCCTGATATGTTCGGGCATAGGCTGCGGTTGTCAAGGTGGTGGTAGTTAGTCCCGCCGTTTACCCGCGCTCGGCATCTCGATCCTTCTCTGAACGGATCCGAACGCGATCTTAGTTAGGGACATTTTGAAATGTAGACCATGAGTCTATGGCTCTGGTGCTTGTTAAAGGTCTGAGCTGGTCTTTCCTGCGTAAGTATATGGACATTTTGAAATGTAGACTATCTGTCTATGGCTCTGGTGCTTGTTAAAGCTCCGAGCTGGTCTTTCCTGCGTAAGTATCGGGAACGGTTCACGTACGGGTCTCCGAGCGCCTGTTCGGTTCCGTCGCGGCAGTATTGCGTAAAATTTTAGATAAGGACAGTGGGAATCTCGTTAATCCATGCACGCGCCTTCCTGATATGTTCGGGCATAGGCTGCGGTTGTCAAGGTGGTGGTAGTTAGTCCCGCCGTTTACCCGCGCTCGGCATCTCGATCCTTCTCTGAACGGATCCGAACGCGATCTTAGTTAGGGACATTTTGAATTGTAGACCATGAGTCTATGGCTCTGGTGCTTGTTAAAGGTCTGAGCTGGTCTTTCCTACGTAAGTATATGGACATTTTGAAATGTAGACTATCTGTCTATGGCTCTGGTGCTTGTTAAAGCTCCGAGCTGGTCTTTCCTGCGTAAGTATCGGGGACGGTTCACGTACGGGTCTCCGAGCGCCTGTTCGGTTCCGTCGCGGCCGTATTGCGTAAAATTTTAGATAAGGACAGTGGGAATCTCGTTAATCCATGCACGCGCCTTCCTGATATGTTCGGGCATAGGCTGCGGTTGTCAAGGTGGTGGTAGTTAGTCCCGCCGTTTACCCGCGCTCGGCATCTCGATCCTTCTCTGAACGGATCCGAACGCGATCTTAGTTAGGGACATTTTGAAATGTAGACCATGAGTCTATGGCTCTGGTGCTTGTTAAAGGTCTGAGCTGGTCTTTCCTGCGTAAGTATATGGACATTTTGAAATGTAGACTATCTGTCTATGGCTCTGGTGCTTGTTAAAGCTCCGAGCTGGTCTTTCCTGCGTAAGTATCGGGGACGGTTCACGTACGGGTCTCCGAGCGCCTGTTCGGTTCCGTCGCGGCCGTATTACGTAAAATTTTAGATAAGGACAGTGGGAATCTCGTTAATCCATGCACGCGCCTTCCTGATATGTTCGGGCATAGGCTGCGGTTGTCAAGGTGGTGGTAGTTAGTCCCGCCGTTTACCCGCGCTCGGCATCTCGATCCTTCTCTGAACGGATCCGAACGCGATCTTAGTTAGGGACATTTTGAAATGTAGACCATGAGTCTATGGCTCTGGTGCTTGTTAAAGGTCTGAGCTGGTCTTTCCTGCGTAAGTATATGGACATTTTGAAATGTAGACTATCTGTCTATGGCTCTGGTGCTTGTTAAAGCTCCGAGCTGGTCTTTCCTGCGTAAGTATCGGGGACGGTTCACGTACGGGTCTCCGAGCGCCTGTTCGGTTCCGTCGCGGCCGTATTGCGTAAAATTTTAGATAAGGACAGTGGGAATCTCGTTAATCCATGCACGCGCCTTCCTGATATGTTCGGGCATAGGCTGCGGTTGTCAAGGTGGTGGTAGTTAGTCCCGCCGTTTACCCGCGCTCGGCATCTCGATCCTTCTCTGAACGGATCCGAACGCGATCTGCTGAGCTGGTCTTTCCTGCGTAAGTATATGGACATTTTGAAATGTAGACTATCTGTCTATGGCTCTGGTGCTTGTTAAAGCTCCGAGCTGGTCTTTCCTGCGTAAGTATCGGGGACGGTTCACGTACGGGTCTCCGAGCGCCTGTTCGGTTCCGTCGCGGCCGTATTGCGTAAAATTTTAGATAAGGACAGTGGGAATCTCGTTAATCCATGCACGCGCCTTCCTGATATGTTCGGGCATAGGCTGCGGTTGTCAAGGTGGTGGTAGTTAGTCCCGCCGTTTACCCGCGCTCGGCATCTCGATCCTTCTCTGAACGGATCCGAACGCGATCTTAGTTAGGGACATTTTGAAATGTAGACCATGAGTCTATGGCTCTGGTGCTTGTTAAAGGTCTGAGCTGGTCTTTCCTGCGTAAGTATATGGACATTTTGAAATGTAGACTATCTGTCTATGGCTCTGGTGCTTGTTAAAGCTCCGAGCTGGTCTTTCCTGCGTAAGTATCGGGAACGGTTCACGTACGGGTCTCCGAGCGCCTGTTCGGTTCCGTCGCGGCAGTATTGCGTAAAATTTTAGATAAGGACAGTGGGAATCTCGTTAATCCATGCACGCGCCTTCCTGATATGTTCGGGCATAGGCTGCGGTTGTCAAGGTGGTGGTAGTTAGTCCCGCCGTTTACCCGCGCTCGGCATCTCGATCCTTCTCTGAACGGATCCGAACGCGATCTGTCTGAGCTGGTCTTTCCTGCGTAAGTATATGGACATTTTGAAATGTAGACTATCTGTCTATGGCTCTGGTGCTTGTTAAAGCTCCGAGCTGGTCTTTCCTGCGTAAGTATCGGGGACGGTTCACGTACGGGTCTCCGAGCGCCTGTTCGGTTCCGTCGCGGCCGTATTGCGTAAAATTTTAGATAAGGACAGTGGGAATCTCGTTAATCCATGCACGCGCCTTCCTGATATGTTCGGGCATAGGCTGCGGTTGTCAAGGTGGTGGTAGTTAGTCCCGCCGTTTACCCGCGCTCGGCATCTCGATCCTTCTCTGAACGGATCCGAACGCGATCTTAGTTAGGGACATTTTGAAATGTAGACCATGAGTCTATGGCTCTGGTGCTTGTTAAAGGTCTGAGCTGGTCTTTCCTGCGTAAGTATATGGACATTTTGAAATGTAGACTATCTGTCTATGGCTCTGGTGCTTGTTAAAGCTCCGAGCTGGTCTTTCCTGCGTAAGTATCGGGGACGGTTCACGTACGGGTCTCCGAGCGCCTGTTCGGTTCCGTCGCGGCAGTATTGCGTAAAATTTTAGATAAGGACAGTGGGAATCTCGTTAATCCATGCACGCGCCTTCCTGATATGTTCGGGCATAGGCTGCGGTTGTCAAGGTGGTGGTAGTTAGTCCCGCCGTTTACCCGCGCTCGGCATCTCGATCCTTCTCTGAACGGATCCGAACGCGATCTGTCTGAGCTGGTCTTTCCTGCGTAAGTATATGGACATTTTGAAATGTAGACTATCTGTCTATGGCTCTGGTGCTTGTTAAAGCTCCGAGCTGGTCTTTCCTGCGTAAGTATCGGGGACGGTTCACGTACGGGTCTCCGAGCGCCTGTTCGGTTCCGTCGCGGCCGTATTACGTAAAATTTTAGATAAGGACAGTGGGAATCTCGTTAATCCATGCACGCGCCTTCCTGATATGTTCGGGCATAGGCTGCGGTTGTCAAGGTGGTGGTAGTTAGTCCCGCCGTTTACCCGCGCTCGGCATCTCGATCCTTCTCTGAACGGATCCGAACGCGATCTTAGTTAGGGACATTTTGAAATGTAGACCATGAGTCTATGGCTCTGGTGCTTGTTAAAGGTCTGAGCTGGTCTTTCCTGCGTAAGTATATGGACATTTTGAAATGTAGACTATCTGTCTATGGCTCTGGTGCTTGTTAAAGCTCCGAGCTGGTCTTTCCTGCGTAAGTATCGGGAACGGTTCACGTACGGGTCTCCGAGCGCCTGTTCGGTTCCGTCGTGGCAGTATTGCGTAAAATTTTAGATAAGGACAGTGGGAATCTCGTTAATCCATGCACGCGCCTTCCTGATATGTTCGGGCATAGGCTGCGGTTGTCAAGGTGGTGGTAGTTAGTCCCGCCGTTTACCCGCGCTCGGCATCTCGATCCTTCTCTGAACGGATCCGAACGCGATCTTAGTTAGGGACATTTTGAATTGTAGACCATGAGTCTATGGCTCTGGTGCTTGTTAAAGGTCTGAGCTGGTCTTTCCTACGTAAGTATATGGACATTTTGAAATGTAGACTATCTGTCTATGGCTCTGGTGCTTGTTAAAGCTCCGAGCTGGTCTTTCCTGCGTAAGTATCGGGGACGGTTCACGTACGGGTCTCCGAGCGCCTGTTCGGTTCCGTCGCGGCCGTATTGCGTAAAATTTTAGATAAGGACAGTGGGAATCTCGTTAATCCATGCACGCGCCTTCCTGATATGTTCGGGCATAGGCTGCGGTTGTCAAGGTGGTGGTAGTTAGTCCCGCCGTTTACCCGCGCTCGGCATCTCGATCCTTCTCTGAACGGATCCGAACGCGATCTTAGTTAGGGACATTTTGAAATGTAGACCATGAGTCTATGGCTCTGGTGCTTGTTAAAGGTCTGAGCTGGTCTTTCCTGCGTAAGTATATGGACATTTTGAAATGTAGACTATCTGTCTATGGCTCTGGTGCTTGTTAAAGCTCCGAGCTGGTCTTTCCTGCGTAAGTATCGGGAACGGTTCACGTACGGGTCTCCGAGCGCCTGTTCGGTTCCGTCGCGGCAGTATTGCGTAAAATTTTAGATAAGGACAGTGGGAATCTCGTTAATCCATGCACGCGCCTTCCTGATATGTTCGGGCATAGGCTGCGGTTGTCAAGGTGGTGGTAGTTAGTCCCGCCGTTTACCCGCGCTCGGCATCTCGATCCTTCTCTGAACGGATCCGAACGCGATCTTAGTTAGGGACATTTTGAATTGTAGACCATGAGTCTATGGCTCTGGTGCTTGTTAAAGGTCTGAGCTGGTCTTTCCTACGTAAGTATATGGACATTTTGAAATGTAGACTATCTGTCTATGGCTCTGGTGCTTGTTAAAGCTCCGAGCTGGTCTTTCCTGCGTAAGTATCGGGGACGGTTCACGTACGGGTCTCCGAGCGCCTGTTCGGTTCCGTCGCGGCCGTATTGCGTAAAATTTTAGATAAGGACAGTGGGAATCTCGTTAATCCATGCACGCGCCTTCCTGATATGTTCGGGCATAGGCTGCGGTTGTCAAGGTGGTGGTAGTTAGTCCCGCCGTTTACCCGCGCTCGGCATCTCGATCCTTCTCTGAACGGATCCGAACGCGATCTTAGTTAGGGACATTTTGAAATGTAGACCATGAGTCTATGGCTCTGGTGCTTGTTAAAGGTCTGAGCTGGTCTTTCCTGCGTAAGTATATGGACATTTTGAAATGTAGACTATCTGTCTATGGCTCTGGTGCTTGTTAAAGCTCCGAGCTGGTCTTTCCTGCGTAAGTATCGGGGACGGTTCACGTACGGGTCTCCGAGCGCCTGTTCGGTTCCGTCGCGGCCGTATTACGTAAAATTTTAGATAAGGACAGTGGGAATCTCGTTAATCCATGCACGCGCCTTCCTGATATGTTCGGGCATAGGCTGCGGTTGTCAAGGTGGTGGTAGTTAGTCCCGCCGTTTACCCGCGCTCGGCATCTCGATCCTTCTCTGAACGGATCCGAACGCGATCTTAGTTAGGGACATTTTGAAATGTAGACCATGAGTCTATGGCTCTGGTGCTTGTTAAAGGTCTGAGCTGGTCTTTCCTGCGTAAGTATATGGACATTTTGAAATGTAGACTATCTGTCTATGGCTCTGGTGCTTGTTAAAGCTCCGAGCTGGTCTTTCCTGCGTAAGTATCGGGGACGGTTCACGTACGGGTCTCCGAGCGCCTGTTCGGTTCCGTCGCGGCCGTATTGCGTAAAATTTTAGATAAGGACAGTGGGAATCTCGTTAATCCATGCACGCGCCTTCCTGATATGTTCGGGCATAGGCTGCGGTTGTCAAGGTGGTGGTAGTTAGTCCCGCCGTTTACCCGCGCTCGGCATCTCGATCCTTCTCTGAACGGATCCGAACGCGATCTGCTGAGCTGGTCTTTCCTGCGTAAGTATATGGACATTTTGAAATGTAGACTATCTGTCTATGGCTCTGGTGCTTGTTAAAGCTCCGAGCTGGTCTTTCCTGCGTAAGTATCGGGGACGGTTCACGTACGGGTCTCCGAGCGCCTGTTCGGTTCCGTCGCGGCCGTATTGCGTAAAATTTTAGATAAGGACAGTGGGAATCTCGTTAATCCATGCACGCGCCTTCCTGATATGTTCGGGCATAGGCTGCGGTTGTCAAGGTGGTGGTAGTTAGTCCCGCCGTTTACCCGCGCTCGGCATCTCGATCCTTCTCTGAACGGATCCGAACGCGATCTGTCTGAGCTGGTCTTTCCTACGTAAGTATATGGACATTTTGAAATGTAGACTATCTGTCTATGGCTCTGGTGCTTGTTAAAGCTCCGAGCTGGTCTTTCCTGCGTAAGTATCGGGGACGGTTCACGTACGGGTCTCCGAGCGCCTGTTCGGTTCCGTCGCGGCCGTATTGCGTAAAATTTTAGATAAGGACAGTGGGAATCTCGTTAATCCATGCACGCGCCTTCCTGATATGTTCGGGCATAGGCTGCGGTTGTCAAGGTGGTGGTAGTTAGTCCCGCCGTTTACCCGCGCTCGGCATCTCGATCCTTCTCTGAACGGATCCGAACGCGATCTGCTGAGCTGGTCTTTCCTGCGTAAGTATATGGACATTTTGAAATGTAGACTATCTGTCTATGGCTCTGGTGCTTGTTAAAGCTCCGAGCTGGTCTTTCCTGCGTAAGTATCGGGGACGGTTCACGTACGGGTCTCCGAGCGCCTGTTCGGTTCCGTCGCGGCCGTATTGCGTAAAATTTTAGATAAGGACAGTGGGAATCTCGTTAATCCATGCACGCGCCTTCCTGATATGTTCGGGCATAGGCTGCGGTTGTCAAGGTGGTGGTAGTTAGTCCCGCCGTTTACCCGCGCTCGGCATCTCGATCCTTCTCTGAACGGATCCGAACGCGATCTGCTGAGCTGGTCTTTCCTGCGTAAGTATATGGACATTTTGAAATGTAGACTATCTGTCTATGGCTCTGGTGCTTGTTAAAGCTCCGAGCTGGTCTTTCCTGCGTAAGTATCGGGGACGGTTCACGTACGGGTCTCCGAGCGCCTGTTCGGTTCCGTCGCGGCCGTATTGCGTAAAATTTTAGATAAGGACAGTGGGAATCTCGTTAATCCATGCACGCGCCTTCCTGATATGTTCGGGCATAGGCTGCGGTTGTCAAGGTGGTGGTAGTTAGTCCCGCCGTTTACCCGCGCTCGGCATCTCGATCCTTCTCTGAACGGATCCGAACGCGATCTTAGTTAGGGACATTTTGAAATGTAGACCATGAGTCTATGGCTCTGGTGCTTGTTAAAGGTCTGAGCTGGTCTTTCCTGCGTAAGTATATGGACATTTTGAAATGTAGACTATCTGTCTATGGCTCTGGTGCTTGTTAAAGCTCCGAGCTGGTCTTTCCTGCGTAAGTATCGGGGACGGTTCACGTACGGGTCTCCGAGCGCCTGTTCGGTTCCGTCGCGGCCGTATTGCGTAAAATTTTAGATAAGGACAGTGGGAATCTCGTTAATCCATGCACGCGCCTTCCTGATATGTTCGGGCATAGGCTGCGGTTGTCAAGTTGGTGGTAGTTAGTCCCGCCGTTTACCCGCGCTCGGCATCTCGATCCTTCTCTGAACGGATCCGAACGCGATCTGCTGAGCTGGTCTTTCCTGCGTAAGTATATGGACATTTTGAAATGTAGACTATCTGTCTATGGCTCTGGTGCTTGTTAAAGCTCCGAGCTGGTCTTTCCTGCGTAAGTATCGGGAACGGTTCACGTACGGGTCTCCGAGCGCCTGTTCGGTTCCGTCGCGGCAGTATTGCGTAAAATTTTAGATAAGGACAGTGGGAATCTCGTTAATCCATGCACGCGCCTTCCTGATATGTTCGGGCATAGGCTGCGGTTGTCAAGGCGGTGGTAGTTAGTCCCGCCGTTTACCCGCGCTCGGCATCTCGATCCTTCTCTGAACGGATCCGAACGCGATCTGCTGAGCTGGTCTTTCCTGCGTAAGTATATGGACATTTTGAAATGTAGACTATCTGTCTATGGCTCTGGTGCTTGTTAAAGCTCCGAGCTGGTCTTTCCTGCGTAAGTATCGGGGACGGTTCACGTACGGGTCTCCGAGCGCCTGTTCGGTTCCGTCGCGGCAGTATTGCGTAAAATTTTAGATAAGGACAGTGGGAATCTCGTTAATCCATGCACGCGCCTTCCTGATTTGTTCGGGCATAGGCTGCGGTTGTCAAGGCGGTGGTAGTTAGTCCCGCCGTTTACCCGCGAACGATATCTCGATAAGTTAAAATTCAAAATGGTCCAAAGGTTAGGCTACTTTCGTAACTAATCGTATTACAATGCATGACCTTTTTTGATTAATGTGGTTTCTATTTAAAGCAGGTTTTACAGTTTTACCTAATTGTCAGTTTTCTGAATGTCTAAACTATTTTCGTCCAATTTTTTTGATTAATTCATTCCAATCGAAGGTTGTACGTATTATCGGTTGCGACGATACAGAATTCCATGTATCTGTGATTGATGAGCATGTCTTCATGTTCGTTGATCCTTCATTTCATTAGAACCAAATATAGTTGCCATGTGATATCGATTTGGCTCTGAATTCTCGTCATGTCGAATTGGTATTATATGGTCCCTCATAAGTAGGTGCACTTGAAGGTTCGTCAAATTATGCGGGCGTCCTCCCGCTATATTCAGGTATACATCGGAGGTTTTAATGCAGTTGTAACTGGCCTCACCGTTTAACCGCATATGATATACTGAAACGCGGATTTTATTCGCCATCGGACCGAACGGGCTCTAGAAGTACAATGCGGGTAATGATCGAATTCAGATGAATGGAATTAGTCTCCAATTCAATTTCCGCACGGGGCGATGTTTTTTAATTGTTTTTTGATAGTTCATCGCATTAGGTCTGAAAACTGTATATTTAATAGTCTCATAAGGTATAACTTATAAACGTATCTTGTGGTTCGTCTTCGAACTGAACGTACATTTAAGACAATGTTCCGAATTAAAATAGTGAATTTAATTCTGGAAATCGTAAGAAAATGTTTCCAAACATGATAATAGAATACAAAAAGAGTATAGGCTAGGTGCTTATCGGTTAAGATGAATGATATCCTTAAGTTTACACAACGTTCTGTAAAACGAATTTAGCAAAATAAAAGAGATTTACATCCCTTGTATTTGTCTTTATATACATACGCATATTATATGCAATATACTTATGTACGGAAAATGTTCCCAAGAACGAATTTAGACAAATAAAAAGGCGAATAGAAAAGATTGACATCCTCTCTATTCGCCTTTGTTATTTATACAGGCATACATAAATGCATCGTCGATGTATATCAATGCGATATATTTATGTACGGAAAATGTTCCCAAGAACGAATTTAGACAAATAAAAAGGCGAATAGAAAATATTGACATCCTCTCTATTCGCCTTTGTTATTTATACAGGCATACATAAATGCATCGTCGATGTATATCAATGCGATATATTTTTGTACGGAAAATGTTCCCAAGAACGAATTTAGACAAATAAAAAGGCGAATAGAAAAGATTGACATCCTCTCTATTCGCCTTTGTTATTTATACAAGCATACATAAATGTATCATCGATGTATATCAATGCGATATATTTATGTACGGAAAATGTTCCCAAGAACGAATTTAGACAAATAAAAAGGCGAATAGAAAGGATTGACATCCTCTCTATTCGCCTTTGTTATTTATACAAGCATACATAAATGT